>NC_091481.1:39664031-39965031 GCF_036971445.1 Narcine bancroftii
TGATAATTATTCCGGCAAGAGATGCATCCAGCTGCACATGTCCCTGATAATACTCCGGCGAGAGGTGCATCCAGCTACACGTGTCCCTGATAATTACTCCACCCTGATAATTACAGTGGCAAGAGGTGCATCCAGCTGCACATGTCCCTGATAATTACTCCGGCAAGAGGTGCATCCAGCTACACGTGTCCCTGATAATTACTCCGACCTGATAATTACACCGGCCAGAGGTGCATCCAGCTGCATGTGTCCCTGATAATTACACTGGCAAGATTTGCATCGAGCTGCAGGTGACGCAGATAATTACATCAGCCAGAGGTGCATCCAGCTGCATGTGTCCCTGATAATTACTCTGGCAAGAGATGCATCCAACTTCAAGTATCGCTGATAATTACACCTGCAAGAGTTGTATCCAGCTGTATGTGTCCATGATAATTACACTGGCAAGAGGTGCATCCAGCTGCACGTATCCCTGATAAGTACTCTGGCAAGAGGTGCATCGAGCTGCACGTTTCCCTGATAATTACTCCGGCAAGAGGTGCATCCAGCTGCAAGTGACCCTGATAATTACACTGGCAAGAGGTGAATCCAACTACACGTGTCCCTGATAATTACACCGGCAAGTGCATCCAGCTGCATGTGTCCCTGATAATTACTCCGGCAAGAGGAGCATCCACCTACACTTGTCCCTGATAATTACTCCACCCTGATAATTACACCGGCCAGAGGTGCATCCAGCTGCATGTGTCCTTGATAATTACACTGGCAAGATTTGCATCCAGCTGCACGTGTCCCTGATAATGACTCCGGCAAGAGGTGCATCCAGCTGCAAGTGTCCCTGATAATTACTCTGGTAAGAGGTGCATCCAGCTGCAAGTGAACATTATAATTACACCGGCCAGAGTTGCATCCAGCTGCACGTGTCCCTGATAATTACTCCGGCAAGAGGTGCATCTAGCTGCATGTGTCCCTGATAATTACACTGGCAAGAGGTGCATCCAGCTGCAGGTGACCCTGATAATTACATCAGCCAGAGGTGCATCCAGTTGCATGTGTCCCTGATAATTACTCTGGATAAGAGGTGCATCCAACTTCAAGTATCGCTGATAATTACACTGGCAAGAGTTGCATGAAGCTGTATGTGTCCATGATAATTACACTGGCAAGAGGTGCATCCAGCTCCACGTGTCCCTGATAATTAAAAAGACAAGAGGTGCATCAATCTGCACGTGTTCCTGATAATTACTCTGGCAAGAGGTGCATCCAGCTGCACGTGTCCCTGATCATTACTATGGTAAGAGGTGCATCCAGCTGCAGGTGACCCTGATAATTACACTGGCCAGAGGTGCATCCAGCTGCAAGTGAACCTTATAATTACAGCGGCAAGAGTTACATCCAGCTGCAAGTGACCCTGATAATTACTCCGGCAAGAGGTGCATCCAGCTGCATGTGTCCCTGATAATTATTCCGGCAAGAGATGCATCCAGCTGTACGTGTCCCTGATAATTACAGTGGCAAGAGGTGCATCCAGCTCCACGTGTCCCTGATAATGACTCCGGAAAGAGGTGCATCCAGCTGCAAGTGTCCCTGATAATTACTCCGGCAAGAGGTGCATCCAGCTGCATTTATCCCTGTTAATTATTCCGGCAAGAGATGCATCCAGCTGTGCGTGTCCCTGATAATTACAGTGGCAAGAGGTGCATCCAGCTGCACATGTCCCTGATAATTACTCCGGCAAGAGGTGCATCCAGCTGCATGCGTCCCTGATAATTCCTCAGGCAAGAGGAGCAACCAGCTACACGTGTCCCTGATAATTACTCCACCCTGATAATTACAACGGCCAGAGGTGCATCCAGCTGCATGTGTCCCTGAAAATTACACTGGCAAGATTTGCATCCAGCTGCAGGTGACCCTGATAATTACATCAGCCAGAGGTGCATCCAGCTGCACGTGTCCCTGATCATTACTATGGTAAAAGGTGCATCCAGCTGCAGGTGACCCTGATAATTACACTGGCCAGAGGTGCATCCAGCTGCAAGTGAACCTTATAATTACAGCGGCAAGAGTTACATCCAGCTGCATGTGTCCCTGATAATTATTCCGGCAAGTGATGCATCTAGCTGTGCGTGTCCCTGATAATTATAGTGGCAAGAGGTGCATCCAGCTGCACATGTCCCTGATAATTACAGTGGCAAGAGGTGCATCCAGCTGCATGTGTCCCTGATAATTACTCCGGCAAGAGGAGCATTCAGCTACACGTGTCCGTGATAATTACTCCACCATGATAATTACACCGGCCAGAGGTGCATCCAGCTGCATGTGTCCCTGATAATTACTCTGGCAAGAGCTGCAGCCAACTTCAAGTATTGCTGATAATTACATTGGCAAGAGTTGTATCCAGCTGTATGTGTCCATGATAATTACACTGGCAAGAGGTGCATCCAGCTGCACGTATCCCTGATAATTACACTGGCCAGAGGTGCATCCAGCTGCATGTGTCCCTGAATATTAATCTGGCAAGATTTGCATCCAGCTGAACGTGTCCCTGATAATTACTCCGGCAAGAGGTGGATCCAGCTGCACGTGTCCCTGATAATTACTCCGGCAAGAGGTGCATCCAGCTGCACGGGTCCCTTATAATTACTCTGGCAAGAGGTGCATCCAGCTGCAAGTGACCCTGATAATTACAACGGCCAGAGGTGCATCCAGCTGCATGTGTCCCTGATAATGAATCTGGCAATATTTGCATCCAGCTGAACGTGTCCCTGATAATTACTCCGGCAAGAGGTGCATCCAGCTGCATGTGTCCCTGATAATTACTCTGGCAAGAGCTGCATCCATCTTCAAGTATTGCTGATAATTACATTGGCAAGAGTTGTATCCAGCTGTATGTGTCCATGATAATTACACTGGCAAGAGATGCATCCAGCTGCACGTATCCCTGATAAGTACTCTGGCAAGAGGTGTATCCAGCTGCACGTGTCCCTGATAATTACTCCGGCAAGAGGAACATCCAGCTACACGTGTCCCAGATAATTACTCTGGCAAGAATTACATCCAGCTGCAAGTGACCCTGATAATTACACTGGCCAGAGGTGCATCCAGCTGCATGTGTCCCTGAATATTAATCTGGCAAGATTTGCATCCAGCTGAACGTGTCCCTGATAATTACTCCGGCAAGAGGTGGATCCAGCTGCACGTGTCCCTGATAATTACTCCGGCAAGAGGTGCATCCAGCTGCACGGGTCCCTGATAATTACTCTGGCAAGAGGTGCATCCATCTGCAAGTGACCCTGATAATTACACCGGCCAGAGGTGCATCCAGCTGCATGTGTCCCTGATAAAGAATCTGGCAATATTTGCATCCAGCTGAACGTATCCCTGATAATTACTCCGGCAAGAGGTGCATCCAGCTGCACGTGTCCATGATAATTACTCTGGCAAGAGGTGCATCCAGCTGCACGTGTCCCTGATCATTACTATGGTAAGAGGTGCATCCAGCTGCAGGTGACCCTGATAATTACACTGGCCAGAGGTGCATCCAGCTGCAAGTGAACCTTATAATTACAGCGGCAAGAGTTACATCCAGCTGCAAGTGACCCTGAGAATTACTCCGGCAAGAGGTTCAACTAGCTGCATGTGTCCCTGATAATTATTCCGGCAAGAGATGCATCCAGCTGGGCGTGTCCCTGATAATTACAGTGGCAAAAGGTGCATTCAGCTGCACATGTCCCTGATAATTACTCCGGCAATAGGTGCATCCAGCTGCATGTGTCCCTGATAATTACTCCCGCAAGAGGAGCAACCAGCTACACGTGTCCCTGATAATTACTCCACCCTGATAATTACACCGGCCAGAGGTGCATCCAGCTGCATTTGTCCCTGATAATTACACTGGCAAGATTTGCATCCAGCTGAACGTGTCCCTGATAATTACTCTGGCAAGAGGTGCATCCAGCTGCAGGTGATCCTGATAATTACATCAGCCAGAGGTGCATCCAGCTGCATGTGTCCCTGATAACTACTCTGGCAAGAGGTGCATCCAACTTCAAGTATTGCTGATAATTACATTGGCAAGAGTTGTATCCAGCTGTATGTGTCCATGATAATTACACTGGCATTAGGTGCATCCAGCTGCACGTATCCCAGATAAGTACTCTGGCAAGAGGTGCATCCAGCTGCACGTGTCCCTGATAATTACTCCGGCAAGAGGAACATCCAGCTACACGTGTCCCAGATAATTACTCTGGCAAGAATTACATCGAGCTGCAAGTGACCCTGATAATTACACTGGCCAGAGGTGCATCCAGCTGCATGTGTCCCTGATAATTAATCTGGCAAGATTTGCATCCAGCTGAACGTGTCCCTGATAATTACTCCGGCAAGAGGTGCATCCAGCTGCACGTGTCCCTGATAATTACTCCGGCAAGAGGTGCATCCAGCTGCACAGGTCACTGATAATTACTCTGGCAAGAGGTGCATCCAGCTGCAGGTGATCCTGATAATTACGCCAGCCAGAGGTGCACCCTGCTGCATGTGTCCCTGATAATTACTCTGGCAAGACGTGCATCCAACTTCAAGTATTGCTGATAATTACATTGACAAGAGTTGTATCCAGCTGTATGTGTCCATGATAATTACGCTGGCAAGAGGTGCATCCAGCTGCACGTATCCCTGATAAGTACTCTGGCAAGAGGTGCATCCAGCTGCATGTGTCCCTGATAATTACAGCGGCCAAAGGTGCATCCAGCCGCACGTGTCCCTGATAATTACAAAGACAAGAGGTGCATCCAGCTGCATGTGACCTTATAAATACAGCAGCAAGAGTTACAGCCAGCTGCAAGTGACCCTGATAATTACTCCGGCAAGAGGTCCATCCAGCTGCATGTGTCCCTGATAATTACAGCGGCAAGAGTTACATCCAGCTGCACGTTTTCCTGATAATTACAAAGACAAGAGGTGCATCCAGCTGCATGTGTACCTGATAATTACTCTGGTAAGAGGTGCATCCAGCTGCAAGTGAACATTATAATTACACCGGCCAGAGGTGCATCCAGCTGCATGTGTCCCTGATAATTACACTGGCAAGATTTGCATCCAGCTGAACGTGTCCCTGATAATTACTCTGGCTAGAGGTGCATCCAGCTGCACGTTTTCCTGATAATTACAAAGACAAGAGGTGCATCCAGCTGCATGTGTACCTGATAATTACAGCGGCAAGAGTTACATCCAGCTGCACGTTTTCCTGATAATTACAAAGACAAGAGGTGCATCCAGCTGCATGTGTACCTGATAATTACTCTGGTAAGAGGTGCATCCAGCTGCAAGTGAACATTATAATTACACCGGCCAGAGGTGCATCTAGCTGCATGTCTCCCTGATAATTACACTGGCAAGAGGTGCATCCAGCTGCAGGTGACCCTGATAATTACATCAGCCAGAGGTGCATCCAACTGCATGTGTCCCTGATAATTACTCTGGATAAGAGGTGCATCCAACTTCAAGTATCGCTGATAATTACACTAGCAAGAGTTGCATGCAGCTGTATGTGTCCATGATAATTACACTGGCAAGAGGTGCATCCAGCTCCACGTGTCCCTGATAATTAAAAAGACAAGAGGTGCATCCATCTGCACGTGTCCCTGATAATTACTCTGGCAAGAGGTGCATCCAGCTGCACGTGTCCCTGATCATTACTATGGTAAGAGGTGCATCCAGCTGCAGGTGACCCTGATAATTACACTGGCCAGAGGTGCATCCAGCTGCAAGTGAACCTTATAATTACAGCGGCAAGAGTTACATCCAGCTGCATGTGTCCCTGATAATTATTCCGGCAAGTGATGCATCCAGCTGTGCGTGTCCCTGATAATTATAGTGGCAAGAGGTGCATCCAGCTGCACATGTCCCTGATAATTACAGTGGCAAGAGGTGCATCCAGCTGCATGTGTCCCTGATAATTACTCCGGCAAGAGGAGCATTCAGCTACACGTGTCCGTGATAATTACTCCACCCTGATAATTACACCGGCCAGAGGTACATCCAGCTGCATGTGTCCCTGATAATTACTCTGGCAAGAGCTGCATCCAACTTCAAGTATTGCTGATAATTACATTGGCAAGAGTTTTATCCAGCTGTATGTGTCCATGATAATTACACTGGCAAGAGGTGCATCCAGCTGCACGTATCCCTGATAATTACACTGGCCAGAGGTGCATCCAGCTGCATGTGTCCCTGAATATTAATCTGGCAAGATTTGCATCCAGCTGAACGTGTCCCTGATAATTACTCCGGCAAGAGGTGGATCCAGCTGCACGTGTCCCTGATAATTACTCCGGCAAGAGGTGCATCCAGCTGCACGGGTCCCTTATAATTACTCTGGCAAGAGGTGCATCCAGCTGCAAGTGACCCTGATAATTACACCGGCCAGAGGTGCATCCAGCTGCATGTGTCCCTGATAATGAATCTGGCAATATTTGCATCCAGCTGAACGTGTCCCTGATAATTACTCCGGCAAGAGGTGCATCCAGCTGCACGTGTCCATGATAATTACTCTGGCAAGAGGTGCATCCAGCTGCACGTGTCCCTGATAATTACTCCGGCAAGAGGTGCATCCACCTGCATGTGTCCCTGATAATTACTCCGGCAAGAGGAGCATCCAGCTACAATTGTGCCTGATAATTACTCCACACTGATAATTACACCGGCCAGAGGTGCATCCAGCTGCATGTGTCCCTGATAATTACACTGGCAAGATTTGCATCCAGCTGAACGTGTCCCTGATAATTTCTCTGGCTAGAGGTGCATCCAGCTGCACGTTTTCCTGATAATTACAAAGACAAGAGGTGCATCCAGCTGCATGTGTACCTGATAATTACAGCGGCAAGAGTTACATCCAGCTGCACGTTTTCCTGATAATTACAAAGACAAGAGGTGCATCCAGCTGCATGTGTACCTGATAATTACTCTGGTAAGAGGTGCATCCAGCTGCAAGTGAACATTATAATTACACCGGCCAGAGGTGCATCTAGCTGCATGTCTCCCTGATAATTACACTGGCAAGAGGTGCATCCAGCTGCACGTGACCCTGTTAATTACATCAGCCAGAGGTGCATCCAACTGCATGTGTCCCTGATAATTACTCTGGATAAGAGGTGCATCCAACTTCAAGTATCGCTGATAATTACACTGGCAAGAGTTGCATGCAGCTGTATGTGTTCATGATAATTACACTGGCAAGAGGTGCATCCAGCTCCACGTGTCCCTGATAATTAAAAAGACAAGAGGTGCATCCATCTGCACGTGTCCCTGATAATTACTCTGGCAAGAGGTGCATCCAGCTGCACGTGTCCCTGATCATTACTATGGTAAGAGGTGCATCCAGCTGCAGGTGACCCTGATAATTACACTGGCCAGAGGTGCATCCAGCTGCAAGTGAACCTTATAATTACAGCGGCAAGAGTTACATCCAGCTGCATGTGTCCCTGATAATTATTCCGGCAAGTGATGCATCCAGCTGTGCGTGTCCCTGATAATTATAGTGGCAAGAGGTGCATCCAGCTGCACATGTCCCTGATAATTACAGTGGCAAGAGGTGCATCCAGCTGCATGTGTCCCTGATAATTACTCCGGCAAGAGGAGCATTCAGCTACACGTGTCCGTGATAATTACTCCACCATGATAGTTACACCGGCCAGAGGTGCATCCAGCTGCATGTGTCCCTGATAATTACTCTGGCAAGAGCTGCATCCAACTTCAAGTATTGCTGATAATTACATTGGCAAGAGTTGTATCCAGCTGTATGTGTCCATGATAATTACACTGGCAAGAGGTGCATCCAGCTGCACGTATCCCTGATAATTACACTGGCCAGAGGTGCATCCAGCTGCATGTGTCCCTGAATATTAATCTGGCAAGATTTGCATCCAGCTGAACGTGTCCCTGATAATTACTCCGGCAAGAGGTGGATCCAGCTGCACGTGTCCCTGATAATTACTCCGGCAAGAGGTGCATCCAGCTGCACGGGTCCCTTATAATTACTCTGGCAAGAGGTGCATCCAGCTGCAAGTGACCCTGATAATTACACCGGCCAGAGGTGCATCCAGCTGCATGTGTCCCTGATAATGAATCTGGCAATATTTGCATCCAGCTGAACGTGTCCCTGATAATTACTCCGGCAAGAGGTGCATCCAGCTGCACGTGTCCATGATAATTACTCTGGCAAGAGGTGCATCCAGCTGCACGTGTCCCTGATCATTACTATGGTAAGAGATGCATCCAGCTGCAGGTGACCCTGATAATTACACTGGCCAGAGGTGCATCCAGCTGCAAGTGAACCTTATAATTACAGCGGCAAGAGTTACATCCAGCTGCATGTGTCCCTGATAATTATTCCGGCAAGTGATGCATCCAGCTGTGCGTGTCCCTGATAATTATTGTGGCAAGAGGTGCATCCAGCTGCACATGTCCCTGATAATTACAGTGGCAAGAGGTGCATCCAGCTGCATGTGTCCCTGATAATTACTCCGGCAAGAGGAGCATTCAGCTACACGTGTCCGTGATAATTACTCCACCCTGATAATTACACCGGCCAGAGGTGCATCCAGCTGCATGTGTCCCTGATAATTACTCTGGCAAGAGCTGCATCCATCTTCAAGTATTGCTGATAATTACATTGGCAAGAGTTGTATCCAGCTGTATGTGTCCATGATAATTACACTGGCAAGAGATGCATCCAGCTGCACGTATCCCTGATAAGTACTCTGGCAAGAGGTGTATCCAGCTGCACGTGTCCCTGATAATTACTCCGGCAAGTGGAACATCCAGCTACACGTGTCACAGATAATTACTCTGGCAAGAATTACATCCAGCTGCAAGTGACCCTGATAATTACACTGGCCAGAGGTGCATCCAGCTGCATGTGTCCATGATAATGAATCTGGCAATATTTGCATCCAGCTGAACGTATCCCTGATAATTACTCCGGCAAGAGGTGCATCCAGCTGCACGTGTCCATGATAATTACTCTGGCAAGAGGTGCATCCAGCTGCACGTGTCCCTGATCATTACTATGGTAAGAGGTGCATCCAGCTGCAGGTGACCCTGATAATTACACTGGCCAGAGGTGCATCCAGCTGCAAGTGAACCTTATAATTACAGCGGCAAGAGTTACATCCAGCTGCAAGTGACCCTGAGAATTACTCCGGCAAGAGGTTCAACTAGCTGCATGTGTCCCTGATAATTATTCCGGCAAGAGATGCATCCAGCTGGGCGTGTCCCTGATAATTACAGTGGCAAAAGGTGCATTCAGCTGCACATGTCCCTGATAATTACTCCGGCAATAGGTGCATCCAGGTGCATGTGTCCCTGATAATTACTCCCGCAAGAGGAGCAACCAGCTACACGTGTCCCTGATAATTACTCCACCCTGATAATTACACCGGCCAGAGGTGCATCCTGCTGCATTTGTCCCTGATAATTACACTGGCAAGATTTGCATCCAGCTGAACGTGTCCCTGATAATTACTCTGGCAAGAGGTGCATCCAGCTGCAGGTGATCCTGATAATTACATCAGCCAGAGGTGCATCCAGCTGCATGTGTCCCTGATAACTACTCTGGCAAGAGGTGCATCCAACTTCAAGTATTGCTGATAATTACATTGGCAAGAGTTGTATCCAGCTGTAGGTGTCCATGATAATTACTCCGGCAAGAGGTGCATCCAGCTGCACAGGTCACTGATAATTACTCTGGCAAGAGGTGCATCCAGCTGCAGGTGATCCTGATAATTACGCCAGACAGAGGTGCACCCTGCTGCATGTGTCCCTGATAATTACTCTGGCAAGAATTACATCGAGCTGCAAGTGACCCTGATAATTACACTGGCCAGAGGTGCATCCAGCTGCATGTGTCCCTGATAATTAATCTGGCAAGATTTGCATCCAGCTGAACGTGTCCCTGATAATTACTCCGGCAAGAGGTGCATCCAGCTGCACGTGTCCCTGATAATTACTCCGGCAAGAGGTGCATCCAGCTGCACAGGTCACTGATAATTACTCTGGCAAGAGGTGCATCCAGCTGCAGGTGATCCTGATAATTACGCCAGACAGAGGTGCACCCTGCTGCATGTGTCCCTGATAATTACTCTGGCAAGACGTGCATCCAACTTCAAGTATTGCTGATAATTACATTGACAAGAGTTGTATCCAGCTGTATGTGTCCATGATAATTACGCTGGCAAGATGTGCATCCAGCTGCACGTATCCCTGATAAGTACTCTGGCAAGAGGTGCATCCAGCTGCATGTGTCCCTGATAATTACAGCGGCCAAAGGTGCATCCAGCCGCACGTGTCCCTGATAATTACAAAGACAAGAGGTGCATCCAGCTGCATGTGACATAATAAATACAGCAGCAAGAGTTACAGCCAGCTGCAAGTGACCCTGATAATTACAAAGACAAGAGGTGCATCCAGCTGCATGTGTACCTGATAATTACTCTGGTAAGAGGTGCATCCAGCTGCAAGTGAACATTATAATTACACCGGCCAGAGGTGCATCTAGCTGCATGTGTCCCTGATAATTACACTGGCAAGAGGTACATCCAGCTGCAGGTGACCCTGATAATTACATCAGCCAGAGGTGCATCCAGCTGCATGTGTCCCTGATAATTACTCTGGATAAGAGGTGCATCCAACTTCAAGTATCGCTGATAATTACACTGGCAAGAGTTGCATGCAGCTGTATGTGTCCATGATAATTACACTGGCAAGAGGTGCATCCAGCTCCACGTGTCCCTGATAATTAAAAAGACAAGAGGTGCCTCCAGCTGCAGGTGACCCTGATAATTACACTGGCCAGAGGTGCATCCAGCTGCAAGTGAACCTTATAATTACAGCGGCAAGAGTTACATCCAGCTGCAAGTGACCCTGAGAATTACTCCGGCAAGAGGTGCATCCAGCTGCATGTGTCCCTGATAATTATTCCGGCAAGTGATGCATCCAGCTGTGCGTGTCCCTGATAATTACAGTGGCAAGAGGTGCATCCAGCTGCACATGTCCCTGATAATTACTCCGGCAAGAGGAGCATCCAGCTACAATTGTCCCTGATAATTACTCCACACTGATAATTACACCGGCCAGAGGTGCATCCAGCTGAACGTGTCCCTGATAATTACTCTGGCTAGAGGTGCATTCAGCTGCACGTTTTCCTGATAATTACAAAGACAAGAGGTGCATCCAGCTGCATGTGTACCTGATAATTACAGCGGCAAGAGTTACATCCAGCTGCACGTTTTCCTGATAATTACAAAGACAAGAGGTGCATCCAGCTGCATGTGTACCTGATAATTACTCTGGTAAGAGGTGCATCCAGCTGCAAGTGAACATTATAATTACACCGGCCAGAGGTGCATCTAGCTGCATGTCTCCCTGATAATTACACTGGCAAGAGGTGCATCCAGCTGCAGGTGACCCTGATAATTACATCAGCCAGAGGTGCATCCAACTGCATGTGTCCCTGATAATTACTCTGGATAAGAGGTGCATCCAACTTCAAGTATCGCTGATAATTACACTAGCAAGAGTTGCATGCAGCTGTATGTGTCCATGATAATTACACTGGCAAGAGGTGCATCCAGCTCCACGTGTCCCTGATAATTAAAAAGACAAGAGGTGCATCCATCTGCACGTGTCCCTGATAATTACTCTGGCAAGAGGTGCATCCAGCTGCACGTGTCCCTGATCATTACTATGGTAAGAGGTGCATCCAGCTGCAGGTGACCCTGATAATTACACTGGCCAGAGGTGCATCCAGCTGCAAGTGAACCTTATAATTACAGCGGCAAGAGTTACATCCAGCTGCATGTGTCCCTGATAATTATTCCGGCAAGTGATGCATCCAGCTGTGCGTGTCCCTGATAATTATAGTGGCAAGAGGTGCATCCAGCTGCACATGTTCCTGATAATTACAGTGGCAAGAGGTGCATCCAGCTGCATGTGTCCCTGATAATTACTCCGGCAAGAGGAGCATTCAGCTACACGTGTCCGTGATAATTACTCCACCCTGATAATTACACCGGCCAGAGGTGCATCCAGCTTCATGTGTCCCTGATAATTACTCTGGCAAGAGCTGCATCCAACTTCAAGTATTGCTGATAATTACATTGGCAAGAGTTGTATCCAGCTGTATGTGTCCATGATAATTACACTGGCAAGAGGTGCATCCAGCTGCACGTATCCCTGATAATTACACTGGCCAGAGGTGCATCCAGCTGCATGTGTCCCTGAATATTAATCTGGCAAGATTTGCATCCAGCTGAACGTGTCCCTGATAATTACTCCGGCAAGAGGTGGATCCAGCTGCACGTGTCCCTGATAATTACTCCGGCAAGAGGTGCATCCAGCTGCACGGGTCCCTTATAATTACTCTGGCAAGAGGTGCATCCAGCTGCAAGTGACCCTGATAATTACACCGGCCAGAGGTGCGTCCAGCTGCATGTGTCCCTGATAATGAATCTGGCAATATTTGCATCCAGCTGAACGTGTCCCTGATAATTACTCCGGCAAGAGGTGCATCCAGCTGCACGTGTCCATGATAATTACTCTGGCAAGAGGTGCATCCAGCTGCACGTGTCCCTGATCATTACTATGGTAAGAGGTGCATCCAGCTGCAGGTGACCCTGATAATTACACTGGCCAGAGGTGCATCCAGCTGCAAGTGAACCTTATAATTACAGCGGCAAGAGTTAAATCCAGCTGCAAGTGACCCTGAGAATTACTCCGGCAAGAGGTTCAACTAGCTGCATGTGTCCCTGATAATTATTCCGGCAAGAGATGCATCCAGCTGGAAGTGTCCCTGATAATTACAGTGGCAAAAGGTGCATCCAGCTGCACATGTCCCTGATAATTACTCCGGCAATAGGTGCATCCAGCTGCATGTGTCCCTGATAATTACTCCGGCAAGAGGAGCATCCAGCTACACGTGTCCCTGATAATTACTCCACCCTGATAATTACACCGGCCAGAGGTGCATCCAGCTGCATTTGTCCCTGATAATTACACTGGCAAGATTTGCATCCAGCTGCAGGTGACCCTGATAATTACATCAGCCAGAGGTGCATCCAGCTGCATGTGTCCCTGATAATTACTCTGGCAAGAGGTGCATCCAACTTCAAGTATCGCTGATAATTACACTGGCAAGAGTTGTATCCAGCTGTATGTGTCCATGATAATTACTCTGGCAAGTGGTGCCTCCAGCTGAACGTATCCCTTATAATTACAGCAGCAAGAGTTACATCCAGCTGCAAGTGACCCTGATAATTACTCCGGCAAGAGGTGCATCCAGCTCCATGTGTCCCTGATAATTACTCTGGCAAGAGGTGCATCCAGCTGCATTTATCCCTGTTAATTATTCCGGCAAGAGATGCATCCAGCTGTACGTGTCCCTGATAATTACTCCGGCAAGAGGTGCATCCAGCTGCATGTATCCCTGATAATTACTCCGGTAAGAGTTGCATCCAGCTGCACATGTCCCTGATAATTACTCCGGCAAGAGGTGCATCCACCTGCATGTGTCCCTGATAATTACTAAAGGCAAGAGGAGCATCCAGCTACAATTGTCCCTGATAATTACTCCACCCTGATAATTACACCGGCCAGAGGTGCATCCAGCTGTACGTGTCCCTGATAATTACACTGGCAAGATTTGCATCCAGCTGAACGTGTCCCTGATAATTACTCTGGCAAGAGGTGCATCCAGCTGCAGGTGATCCTGATAATTACATCAGCCAGAGGTGCATCCAGCTGCATGTGTCCCTGATAACTACTCTGGCAAGAGGTGCATCCAACTTCAAGTATTGCTGATAATTACATTAGCAAGAGTTGTATCCAGCTGTATGTGTCCATGATAATTACACTGGCATGAGGTGCATCCAGCTGAACGTATCCCAGATAAGTACTCTGGCAAGAGGTGCATCCAGATGCACGTGTCCCTGATAATTACTCCGGCAAGAGGAACATCCAGCTACACGTGTCCCAGATAATTACTCTGGCAAGAATTACATCGAGCTGCAAGTGACCCTGATAATTACACTGGCCAGAGGTGCATCCAGCTGCATGTGTCCCTGATAATTAATCTGGCAAGATTTGCATCCAGCTGAACGTGTCCCTGATAATTACTCCGGCAAGAGGTGCATCCAGCTGCACGTGTCCCTGATAATTACTCCGGCAAGAGGTGCATCCAGCTGCACAGGTCACTGATAATTACTCTGGCATGAGGTGCATCCAGCTGCAGGTGATCCTGATAATTACGCCAGCCAGAGGTGCACCCTGCTGCATGTGTCCCTGATAATTACTCTGGCAAGACGTGCATCCAACTTCAAGTATTGCTGATAATTACACTGACAAGAGTTGTATCCAGCTGTATGTGTCCATGATAATTACGCTGGCAAGAGGTGCATCCAGCTGCACGTATCCCTGATAAGTACTCTGGCAAGAGGTGCATCCAGCTGCATGTGTCCCTGATAATTACAGCGGCCAAAGGTGCATCCAGCCGCACGTGTCCCTGATAATTACAAAGACAAGAGGTGCATCCAGCTGCATGTGACCTTATAAATACAGCAGCAAGAGTTACAGCCAGCTGCAAGTGACCCTGATAATTACTCCGGCAAGAGGTGCATCCAGCTGCATGTGTCCCTGATAATTACAGCGGCAAGAGTTACATCCAGCTGCACGTTTTCCTGATAATTACAAAGACAAGAGGTGCATCCAGCTGCATGTGTCCCTGATAATGAATCTGGCAATATTTGCATCCAGCTGAACGTGTCCCTGATAATTACTCCGGCAAGAGGTGCATCCAGCTGCACGTGTCCATGATAATTACTCTGGCAAGAGGTGCATCCAGCTGCACGTGTCCCTGATCATTACTATGGTAAGAGGTGCATCCAGCTGCAGGTGATCCTGATAATTACACTGGCCAGAGGTGCATCCAGCTGCAAGTGAACCTTATAATTACAGCGGCAAGAGTTACATCCAGCTGCAAGTGACCCTGAGAATTACTCCGGCAAGAGGTTCAACTAGCTGCATGTGTCCCTGATAATTATTCCGGCAAGAGATGAATCCAGCTGGGCGTGACCCTGATAATTACAGTGGCAAAAGGTGCATCCAGCTGCACATGTCCCTGATAATTACTCCGGCAATAGGTGCATCCATCTCCATGTGTCCCTGATAATTACTCCGGCAAGAGGAGCAACCAGCTACACGTGTCCCTGATAATTACTCCACCCTGATAATTACACCGGCCAGAGCTGCATCCAGCTGCATTTGTCCCTGATAATTACACTGGCAAGATTTGCATCCAGCTGCAGGTGACCCTGATAATTACATCAGCCAGAGGTGCATCCAGCTGCATGTGTCCCTGATAATTACTCTGGCAAGAGGTGCATCCAACTTCAAGTATCGCTGATAATTACACTGGCAAGAGTTGTATCCAGCTGTATGTGTCCATGATAATTACTATGGCAAGTGGTGCATCCAGCTGAACGTATCCCTTATAATTACAGCAGCAAGAGTTACATCCAGCTGCAAGTGACCCTGATAATTACTCCGGCAAGAGGTGCATCCAGCTCCATGTGTCCCTGATAATTACTCTGGCAAGTGGTGCATCCAGCTGAACGTATCCCTTATAATTACAGCGCCAAGAGTTACATCCAGCTGCAAGTGACCCTGATAATTACTCCGGCAAGAGGTGCATCCAGCTGCATTTATCCCTGTTAATTATTCCGGCAAGAGATGCATCCAGCTGTACGTGTCCCTGATAATTACTCCGGCAAGAGGTGCATCCAGCTGCATGTATCCCTGATAATTACTCCGGCAAGAGTTGCATCCAGCTGCACATGTCCCTGATAATTACTCCGGCAAGAGGTGCATCCACCTGCATGTGTCCCTGATAATTACTCCGGCAAGAGGAGCATCCAGCTACAATTGTCCCTGATAATTACTCCACCCTGATAATTACACCGGCCAGAGGTGCATCCAGCTGCATGTGTCCCTGATAATTACACTGGCAAGATTTGCATCCAGCTGAACGTGTCCCTGATAATTACTCTGGCAAGAGGTGCATCCAGCTGCAGGTGATCCTGATAATTACATCAGCCAGAGGTGCATCCAGCTGCATGTGTCCCTGATAACTACTCTGGCAAGAGGTGCATCCAACTTCAAGTATTGCTGATAATTACATTGGCAAGAGTTGTATCCAGCTGTATGTGTCCATGATAATTACACTGGCATGAGGTGCATCCAGCTGCACGTATCCCAGATAAGTACTCTGGCAAGAGGTGCATCCAGCTGCACGTGTCACTGATAATTACTCCGGCAAGAGGAACATCCAGCTACACGTGTCCCAGGTAATTACTCTGGCAAGAATTACATCGAGCTGCAAGTGACCCTGATAATTACACTGGCCAGAGGTGCATCCAGCTGCATGTGTCCCTGATAATTAATCTGGCAAGATTTGCATCCAGCTGAACGTGTCCCTGATAATTACTCCAGCAAGAGGTGTATCCAGCTGCACGTGTCCCTGATAATTACTCCGGCAAGAGGTGCATCCAGCTGCACAGGTCACTGATAATTACTCTGGCAAGAGGTGCATCCCGCTGCAGGTGATCCTGATACTTACGCCAGCCAGAGGTGCACCCTGCTGCATGTGTCCCTGATAATTACTCTGGCAAGACGTGCATCCAACTTCAAGTATTGCTGATAATTACATTGACAAGAGTTGTATCCAGCTGTATGTGTCCATGATAATTACGCTGGCAAGAGGTGCATCCAGCTGCACGTATCCCTGATAAGTACTCTGGCAAGAGGTGCATCCAGCTGCATGTGTCCCTGATAATTACAGCGGCCAAAGGTGCATCCAGCCGCACCTGTCCCTGATAATTACAAAGACAAGAGGTGCATCCAGCTGCATGTGACCTTATAAATACAGCAGCAAGAGTTACAGCCAGCTGCAAGTGACCCTGATAATTACTCCGGCAAGAGGTGCATCCAGCTGCATGTGTCCCTGATAATTACAGCGGCAAGAGTTACATCCAGCTGCACGTTTTCCTGATAATTACAAAGACAAGAGGTGCATCCAGCTGCATGTGTACCTGATAATTACTCTGGTAAGAGGTGCATCCAGCTGCAAGTGAACATTATAATTACACCGGCCAGAGGTGCATCTAGCTGCATGTGTCCCTGATAATTACACTGGCAAGAGGTACATCCAGCTGCAGGTGACCCTGATAATTACATCAGCCAGAGGTGCATCCAGCTGCATGTGTCCCTGATAATTACTCTGGATAAGAGGTGCATCCAACTTCAAGTATCGCTGATAATTACACTGGCAAGAGTTGCATGCAGCTGTATGTGTCCATGATAATTACACTGGCAAGAGGTGCATCCAGCTCCACGTGTCCCTGATAATTAAAAAGACAAGAGGTGCATCCATCTGCACGTGTCCCTGATAATTACTCTGGCAAGAGGTGCATCCAGCTGCACGTGTCCCTGATCATTACTATGGTAAGAGGTGCATCCATCTGCAGGTGACACTGATAATTACACTGGCCAGAGGTGCATCCAGCTGCAAGTGAACCTTATAATTACAGCGGCAAGAGTTACATCCAGCTGCAAGAGACCCTGAGAATTACTCCGGCAAGAGGTGCATCCAGCTGCAGGTGTCCCTGATAATTATTCCGGCAAGTGATGCATCCAGCTGTGCGTGTCCCTGGTAATTACAGTGGCAAGAGGTGCATCCAGCTGCAAATGTCCCTGATAATTACTCCGGCAAGAGGTGCATCCACGTGCATGTGTCCCTGATAATTACTCCGGCAAGAGGAGCATCCAGCTACAATTGTCCCTGATAATTACTCCACCCTGATAATTACACAGGCCAGAGGTGCATCCAGCTGCATGTGTCCCTGATAATTACAAAGACAAGAGGTGCATCCAGCTGCACATGTCCCTGATAATTACTCCGGCAAGAAGTGTATCCAGCTGCAAGTGACCCTGATAATTACACTGGCAAGAGGTGAATCCAGCTGCACGTGTCCCTGATAATTATACCGGCAAGAGGTTCATCCAGCTGCAAGTGACCCTGATAATTACACCAGCAAGAGGTGCATCCAGCTGCATGTGTCCCTGATAATTACAGTGTCAAGAGGTGCATCCAGCTGCAGGTGACCCTGATAATTACATCAGCCAGAGCTGCATCCAGCTGCAAGTGACCCTGATAATTACTCCGGCAAGAGGTGCATCCAGCTGCACGTGTCCCTGATAAATACAAAGACAAGAGTTGTATACAGCTGCACATGTCCCTGATAATTACTCCGGAAAGATGTGTATCCAGCTGCAAGTGACCCTGATAATTACACTGGCAAGAGGTGAATCCAGCTACACGTGTCCCAGATAATTCCTCTGGCAAGAATTACATCCAGCTGCAAGTGACCCTGAAATTACACCGGCCAGAGGTGCATCAGGCTGCATGTGTCCCTGATAATTAATCTGGCAAGATTTGCATCCAGCTGAACGTTTCCCTGATAATTACTCCGGCAAGAGGTGGATCCAGCTGCACGTGTCCCTGATAATTACTCCGGAAAGAGGTGCATCCATCTGCACGTGTCCCTGATAATTACTCTAGCAAGAGGTGCATCCAGCTGCACGTGTCCCTGATCATTACTATGGTAAGAAGTGCATCCAGCTGCAGGTGACCCTGATAATTACACTGGCCAGAGGTGCATCCAGCTGCAAGTGAACCTTATAATTGCAGCGGCAAGAGTTACATCCAGCTGCAAGTGACCCTGAGAATTACTCCGGCAAGAGGTGCATCCAGCTACATGTGTCCCTGATAATTATTCCGGCAAGAGATGCATCCAGCTGCACATGTCCCTGATAATACTCCGGCGAGAGGTGCATCCAGCTACACGTGTCCCTGATAATTACTCCACCCTGATAATTACAGTGGCAAGAGGTGCATCCAGCTGCACATGTCCCTGATAATTACTCCGGCAAGAGGTGCATCCAGCTACACGTGTCCCTGATAATTACTCCGACCTGATAATTACACCGGCCAGAGGTGCATCCAGCTGCATGTGTCCCTGATAATTACACTGGCAAGATTTGCATCGAGCTGCAGGTGACGCAGATAATTACATCAGCCAGAGGTGCATCCAGCTGCATGTGTCCCTGATAATTACTCTGGCAAGAGATGCATCCAACTTCAAGTATCGCTGATAATTACACCTGCAAGAGTTGTATCCAGCTGTATGTGTCCATGATAATTACACTGGCAAGAGGTGCATCCAGCTGCACGTATCCCTGATAAGTACTCTGGCAAGAGGTGCATCGAGCTGCACGTTTCCCTGATAATTACTCCGGCAAGAGGTGCATCCAGCTGCAAGTGACCCTGATAATTACACTGGCAAGAGGTGAATCCAACTACACGTGTCCCTGATAATTACACCGGCAAGTGCATCCAGCTGCATGTGTCCCTGATAATTACTCCGGCAAGAGGAGCATCCACCTACACTTGTCCCTGATAATTACTCCACCCTGATAATTACACCGGCCAGAGGTGCATCCAGCTGCATGTGTCCTTGATAATTACACTGGCAAGATTTGCATCCAGCTGCACGTGTCCCTGATAATGACTCCGGCAAGAGGTGCATCCAGCTGCAAGTGTCCCTGATAATTACTCTGGTAAGAGGTGCATCCAGCTGCAAGTGAACATTATAATTACACCGGCCAGAGTTGCATCCAGCTGCACGTGTCCCTGATAATTACTCCGGCAAGAGGTGCATCTAGCTGCATGTGTCCCTGATAATTACACTGGCAAGAGGTGCATCCAGCTGCAGGTGACCCTGATAATTACATCAGCCAGAGGTGCATCCAGTTGCATGTGTCCCTGATAATTACTCTGGATAAGAGGTGCATCCAACTTCAAGTATCGCTGATAATTACACTGGCAAGAGTTGCATGAAGCTGTATGTGTCCATGATAATTACACTGGCAAGAGGTGCATCCAGCTCCACGTGTCCCTGATAATTAAAAAGACAAGAGGTGCATCAATCTGCACGTGTTCCTGATAATTACTCTGGCAAGAGGTGCATCCAGCTGCACGTGTCCCTGATCATTACTATGGTAAGAGGTGCATCCAGCTGCAGGTGACCCTGATAATTACACTGGCCAGAGGTGCATCCAGCTGCAAGTGAACCTTATAATTACAGCGGCAAGAGTTACATCCAGCTGCAAGTGACCCTGATAATTACTCCGGCAAGAGGTGCATCCAGCTGCATGTGTCCCTGATAATTATTCCGGCAAGAGATGCATCCAGCTGTACGTGTCCCTGATAATTACAGTGGCAAGAGGTGCATCCAGCTCCACGTGTCCCTGATAATGACTCCGGAAAGAGGTGCATCCAGCTGCAAGTGTCCCTGATAATTACTCCGGCAAGAGGTGCATCCAGCTGCATTTATCCCTGTTAATTATTCCGGCAAGAGATGCATCCAGCTGTGCATGTCCCTGATAATTACAGTGGCAAGAGGTGCATCCAGCTGCACATGTCCCTGATAATTACTCCGGCAAGAGGTGCATCCAGCTGCATGCGTCCCTGATAATTCCTCAGGCAAGAGGAGCAACCAGCTACACGTGTCCCTGATAATTACTCCACCCTGATAATTACAACGGCCAGAGGTGCATCCAGCTGCATGTGTCCCTGAAAATTACACTGGCAAGATTTGCATCCAGCTGCAGGTGACCCTGATAATTACATCAGCCAGAGGTGCATCCAGCTGCATGTGTCCCTGATAATTACTCTGGCAAGAGGTGTATCCAACTTCAAGTATCGCTGATAATTACACTGGCAAGAGTTGTATCCAGCTGTATGTGTCCATGATAATTACACTGGCAGGAGGTGCATCCAGCTGCACGTATCCCTGATAAGTCCTCTGGCAAGATGTGCATCGAGCTGCACGTGTCCCTGATAATTACTCCGGCAAGAGGTGCATCCAGCTGCATGCGTCCCTGAAAATTACTCCGGCAAGAGGAGCATCCACCTACACTTGTCGCTTATAATCACTCCACCCTGATAATTTCACCGGCCAGAGGTGCATCCAGTTGCATGTGTACTTGATAATTACACTGGCAAGATTTGCATCCAGCTGAACGTGTCCCTGATAATGACTCCGGCAAGAGGTGCATCCAGCTGCAAGTGTCCCTGATAATTACTCTGAGAAGAGGTGCATCCAGCTGCAAGTGAACATTATAATTACACCGGCCGGAGGTGCATCCAGCTGCGCGTGTCCCTGATAATTACTCCGGCAAGAGGTGCACCTAGCTGCATGTGTCCCTGATGATTACACTGGCAAGAGGTGCATCCAGCTGCAGGTGACCCTGATAATTACATCAGCCAGAGGTGCATCCAGCTGCATGTGTCCCTGATAATTACTCTGGATAAGAGGTGCATCCAACTTCAAGTATCGCTGATAATTACACTGGCAAGAGTTGCATGAAGCTGTATGTGTCCATGATAATTACACTGGCAAGAGGTGCATCCAGCTCCACGTGTCCCTGATAATTAAAAAGACAAGAGGTGCATCCATCTGCACGTGTCCCTGATAATTACTCTGGCAAGAATTACATCCAGCTGCAAGTGACCCTGATAATTACACCGGCCAGAGATGCATCCAGCTGCATGTGTCCCTGATAATTAATCTGGCAAGATTTGCATCCAGCTGAACGTTTCCCTGATAATTACTCCGGCAAGAGGTGGATCCAGCTGCACGTGTCCCTGATAATTACTCCGGCAAGAGGTGCATCCAGCTGCATGGGTCCGTGATAATTACTCTGGCAAGAGGTGCATCCAGCTGCAAGTGACCCTGATAATTACACCGGCCAGAGGTGCATCCAGCTGCATGTGTCACTGATAATTAATCTGGCAATATTTGCATCCAGCTCAACGTGTCCCTGATAATTACTCCGGCAAGAGGTGCATCCATCTGCACGTGTCCCTGATAATTACTCTGGCAAGAGGTGCATCCAGCTGAACGTGTCCCTGATCATTACTATGGTAAGAGGTGCATCCAGCTGCAGGTGACCCTGATAATTACAGCGGCAAGAGTTACATCCAGCTGCAAGTGACCCTGAGAATTACTCCGGCAAGAGGTGCATCCAGCTACATGTGTCCCTGATAATTATTCCGGCAAGAGATGCATCCAGCTGCACATGTCCCTGATAATTACTCCGGCAAGAGGTGCATACAGCTACACGTGTCCCTGATAATTATTCCACCCTGATAATTACACCGGGCAGAGGTGCATCCAGCTGCATGTGTCCCTGATAATTACACTGGCAAGATTTGCATCCAGCTGCAGGTGACCCTGATAATTACATCAGCCAGAGGTGCATCCAGCTGCATGTGTCCCTGATAATTACTCTGGCAAGAGATGCATCCAACTTCAAGTATCGCTGATAATTACACTGGCAAGAGTTGTATCCAGCTGTATGTGTCCATGATAATTACACTGGCAAAAGGTGCATCCAGCTGCACGTATCCCTGATAAGTACTCTGGCAAGAGGTGCATCGAGCTGCACGTGTCCCTGATAATTACTCCGGCAAGAGGTGCATCCAGCTGCAAGTGACCCTGATAATTACACTGGCAAGAGGTGAATCCACCTACATGTGTCCCTGATAATTACACCGGCAAGAGGTTTATCCAGCTGCAAGTGACCCTGATAATTACACCAGCAAGAGGTGCATCCAGCTGCATGTGTCCCTGATAATTACTCCGGCAAGAGGAGCTTCCACCTACACTTGTCCCTGATAATTACTCCACCCTGATAATTACACCGGCCAGAGGTGTATCCAGCTGCAAGTGACCCTGATAATTACTCCGGCAAGAGGTGCATCCAGCTGCACGTGTCCATGATTATTACAAAGACAAGAGGTGCATCCAGCTGCACATGTCCCTGATAATTACTCCGGCAAGAGGTGTATCCAGCTGCAAGTGACCCTGATAATTACACTGGCAAGAGGTGAATCCAGCTGCACGTGTCCCTGATAATTATACCGGCAAGAGTTCATCCAGCTGCAAGTGACCCTGATAATTACACCAGCAAGAGGTGCATCCAGCTGCATGTGTCCCAGATAATTACAGTGGCAAGAGGTGCATCCAGCTGCAGGTGACCCTGATAATTACATCAGCCAGAGGTGCATCCAGCTGCATGTGTCCCTGATAATTACTCTGGCAAGAGGTGCATCCAACTTCAAGTATTGCTGATAATTACATTGGCAAGCGTTGTATCCAGCTGTATGTGTCCATGATAATTACACTGGCAAGAGGTGCATCCAGCTGCACGTATCCCTGATAAGTACTCTGGCAAGAGGTGTATCCAGCTGCACGTGTCCCTGATAATTACTCCGGCAAGAGGAACATCCAGCTACACGTGTCCCAGATAATTACTCTGGCAAGAATTACATCCAGCTGCAAGTGACCCTGATAATTACACCGGCCAGAGGTGCATCCAGCTGCATGTGTCCCTGATAATTAATCTGGCAAGATTTGCATCCAGCTGAACGTGTCCCTGATAATTACTCCGGCAAGAGGTGGATCCAGCTGCAAATGATCCTGATAATTACTCCGGCAAGAGGTGCATCCAGCTGCATTTATCCCTGTTAATTATTCCGGCAAGAGATGCATCCAGCTGTACGTGACCCTGATAATTACTCCGGCAAGAGGTGCATCCAGCTGCATGTATCCCTGATAATTACTCCGGCAAGAGTTGCATCCAGCTGCACATGTCCCTGATAATTACTCCGGCAAGAGGTGCATCCACCTGCATGTGTCCCTGATAATTACTCCGGCAAGAGGAGCATCCAGCTCCACGTGTCCCTGATAATTACTCCACCCTGATAATTACACTGGCCAGAGGAGCATCCAGCTGCATGTGTGCCTGATAATTACACTGGCAAGATTTGCATCCAGCTGAACGTGTCCCTGATAATTACTTTGGCAAGAGGTGCATCCAGCTGCAGGTGACCGTGATAATTACATCAGCCAGAGCTGCATCCAGCTGCAAGTGACCCTGATAATTACTACGGCAAGAGGTGCATCCAGCTGCACGTGTCCCTGATAATTACAAAGACAAGAGGTGTATACAGCTGCACATGTCCCTGATAATTACTCCGGCAAGAGGTGTATCCAGCTGCAAGTGACCCTGATAATTACACTGGCAAGTGGTGAATCCAGCTACACGTGTCCCAGATAATTACTCTGGCAAGAATTACATCCAGCTGCAAGTGACCCTGATAATTACACCGGCCAGAGATGCATCCAGCTGCATGTGTCCCTGATAATTAATCTGGCAAGATTTGCATCCAGCTGAACGTTTCCCTGATAATTACTCCGGCAAGAGGTGGATCCAGCTGCACGTGTCCCTGATAATTACTCCGGCAAGAGGTGCATCCAGCTGCATGGGTCCGTGATAATTACTCTGGCAAGAGGTGCATCCAGCTGCAAGTGACCCTGATAATTACACCGGCCAGAGGTGCATCCAGCTGCATGTGTCACTGATAATTAATCTGGCAATATTTGCATCCAGCTCAACGTGTCCCTGATAATTACTCCGGCAAGAGGTGCATCCATCTGCACGTGTCCCTGATAATTACTCTGGCAAGAGGTGCATCCAGCTGCACGTGTCCCTGATCATTACTATGGTAAGAGGTGCATCCAGCTGCAGGTGACCCTGATAATTACAGCGGCAAGAGTTACATCCAGCTGCAAGTGACCCTGAGAATTACTCCGGCAAGAGGTGCATCCAGCTACATGTGTCCCTGATAATTATTCCGGCAAGAGATGCATCCAGCTGCACATGTCCCTGATAATTACTCCGGCAAGAGGTGCATACAGCTACACGTGTCCCTGATAATTATTCCACCCTGATAATTACACCGGGCAGAGGTGCATCCAGCTGCATGTGTCCCTGATAATTACACTGGCAAGATTTGCATCCAGCTGCAGGTGACCCTGGTAATTACATCAGCCAGAGGTGCATCCAGCTGCATGTGTCCCTGATAATTACTCTGGCAAGAGATGCATCCAACTTCAAGTATCGCTGATAATTACACTGGCAAGAGTTGTATCCAGCTGTATGTGTCCATGATAATTACACTGGCAAGAGGTGCATCCAGCTGCACGTATCCCTGATAAGTACTCTGGCAAGAGGTGCATCGAGCTGCACGTGTCCCTGATAATTACTCCGGCATGAGGTGCATCCAGCTGCAAGTGACCCTGATAATTACACTGGCAAGAGGTGAATCCACCTACATGTGTCCCTGATAATTACACCGGCAAGAGGTTTATCCAGCTGCAAGAGACCCTGATAATTACACCAGCAAGAGGTGCATCCAGCTGCATGTGTCCCTGATAATTACTCCGGCAAGAGGAGCTTCCACCTACACTTGTCCCTGATAATTACTCCACCCTGATAATTACACCGGCCAGAGGTGCATCCAGCTGCATGTGTCCTTGATAATTACACTGGCAAGAGGTGCATCCAGCTGCACGTGACCGTGATAATTACATCAGCCAGAGGTGCATCCAGTTGCATGTGTCCCTGATAATTACAACGGCCAGAGTTGCATCTAGCTGCATGTGTCCCTGATAATTACACTGGCAAGAGGTTCATCCAGCTGCACGTGACCCTGATAATTACATCAGCCAGAGGTGCATCCAGTTGCATGTGTCCCTGATAATTACTCTGGATAAGAGGTGCATCCAACTTCAAGTATCGCTGATAATTACACTGGCAAGAGTTGCATGAAGCTGTATGTGTCCATGATAATTACACTGGCAAGAGGTGCATCCAGCTCCACGTGTCCCTGATAATTAAAAAGACAAGAGGTGCATCAATCTGCACGTGTTCCTGATAATTACTCTGGCAAGAGGTGCATCCAGCTGCACGTGTCCCTGATCATTACTATGGTAAGAGGTGCATCCAGCTGCAGGTGACCCTGATAATTACACTGGCCAGAGGTGCATCCAGCTGCAAGTGAACCTTATAATTACAGCGGCCAGAGTTACATCCAGCTGCAAGTGACCCTGATAATTACTCAGGCAAGAGGTGCATCCAGCTGCATGTGTCCCTGATAATTATTCCGGCAAGAGATGCATCCAGCTGTACGTGTCCCTGATAATTACAGTGGCAAGAGGTGCATCCACTGCAGGTGATCCTGATAATTACACCAGACAGAGGTGCATCCAGCTGCAAGTGACCCTGATAATTACTCCGGCAAGAGGAGCATCCAGCTGCACGTGTCCCTGATAATTACAAAGACAAGAGGTGCATCCAGCTGCACATGTCCCTGATAATTACTCCGGCAAGAGGTGCATCCAGCTGCACGTGACCCTGATAATTACATCAGCCAGAGGTGCGTCCAGCTGCATGTGTCCCTGATAATTACTCTGGATAAGAGGTGCATCAAACTACAAGTATCGCTGATAATTACACTGGCAAGAGTTGCATCCAGCTGTATGTGTCCATGATAATTACACTGGCAAGAGGTACATCCAGCTCAACGTGTCCCTGATAATTAAAAAGACAAGAGCTGCATCCATCTCCACGTGTCCCTGATAATTACTCTGGCAAGAGGTGCATCCAGCTGCACGTGTCCCTGATCATTACTATGGTAAGAGGTGCATCCAGCTGCAGGTGACCCTGATCATTACCCTGGCCAGAGGTGCATCCAGCTTCAAGTGAACCTTATAATTACAGCGGCAAGAGTTACATCCAGCTGCAAGTGACCCTGATAATTACTCCGGCAAGAGGTCCATCCAGCTGCATGTGTCCCTGATAATTATTCTGGCAAGAGATGCATCCAGCTGTACGTGTCCCTGATAATTACTCGGCAAGAGGTGCATCCAGCTGCATGTGTCCCTGATAATTACTCCGGCAAGAGGAGCATCCAGCTACACGTGTCCCTGATAATTACTCCACCCTGATAATTACACCGGCCAGAGGTGAATCCAGCTACACGTGTCCCAGATAATTACTCAGGCAAGAATTACATCCAGCTGCAAGTGACCCTGATAATTACACCGGCCAGAGATGCATCCAGCTGCATGTGTCCCTGATAATTAATCTGGATAAGAGGTGCATCCAACTTCAAGTATCGCTGATAATTACACTGGCAAGAGTTGCATGCAGCTGTATGTGTCCATGATAATTACACTGGCAAGAGGTGCATCCAGCTCCACGTGTCCCTGAAAATTAAAAAGACAAGAGGTGCATCCATCTGCACGTGTCCCTGATAATTACTCTGGCAAGAGGTGCATCCAGCTGCACGTGTCCCTGATCATTACTATGGTAAGAGGTGCATCCAGCTGCAGGTGACCCTGATAATTACACTGGCCAGAGGTGCATCCAGCTGCAAGTGAACCTTATAATTACAGCGGCAAGAGTTACATCCAGCTGCATGTGTCCCTGATAATTAATCTGGCAAGTGGTGCATCCAGCTGAAATTATCCCTTATAATTACAGCGCCAAGAGTTACATCCAGCTGCAAGTGACCTTGATAATTACTCCGGCAAGAGGTGCATCCAGCTGCATTTATCACTGTTAATTATTCCGGCAAGAGATGCATCCAGCTGTACGTGTCCCTGATAATTACTCCGGCAAGAGGTGCATCCAGCTGCATGTATCCCTGATAATTACTCCGGCAAGAGTTGCATCCAGCAGCACATGTCCCTGATAATTACTCCGGCAAGAGGTGCATCCACCTGCATGTGTCCCTGATAATTACTCCGGCAAGAGGAGCATCCAGCTACAATTGTCCCTGATAATTACTCCACCCTGATAATTACACCGGCCAGAGGTGCATCCAGCTGCATGTGTCCCTGATAATTACACTGGCCAGATTTGCATCCAGCTGAACGTGTCCCTGATAATTACTCTGGCTAGAGGTGCATCCAGCTGCACGTTTTCCTGATAATTACAAAGACAAGAGGTGCATCCAGCTGCATGTGTACCTGATAATTACAGCGGCAAGAGTTACATCCAGCTGCACGTTTTCCTGATAATTACAAAGACAAGAGGTGCATCCAGCTGCATGTGTAGCTGATAATGATAATTACACTGGCAAGAGTTGCATGCAGCTGTATGTGTCCATGATAATTACACTGGCAAGAGGTGCATCCAGCTCCACGTGTCCCTGATAATTAAAAAGACAAGAGGTGCATCCATCTGCACGTGTCCCTGATAATTACTCTGGCAAGAGGTGCATCCAGCTGCAGGTGACCCTGATAATTACACTGGCCAGAGGTGCATCCAGCTGCAAGTGAACCTTATAATTACAGCGGCAAGAGTTACATCCAGCTGCATGTGTCCCTGATAATTATTCCGGCAAGTGATGCATCCAGCTGTGCGTGTCCCTGATAATTATTGTGGCAAGAGGTGCATCCAGCTGCACATGTCCCTGATAATTACAGTGGCAAGAGGTGCATCCAGCTGCATGTGTCCCTGATAATTACTCCGGCAAGAGGAGCATTCAGCTACACGTGTCCGTGATAATTACTCCACCCTGATAATTACACCGGCCAGAGGTGCATCCAGCTGCATGTGTCCCTGATAATTACTCTGGCAAGAGCTGCATCCATCTTCAAGTATTGCTGATAATTACATTGGCAAGAGTTGTATCCAGCTGTATGTGTCCATGATAATTACACTGGCAAGAGGTGCATCCAGCTGCACGTATCCCTGATAAGTACTCTGGCAAGAGGTGTATCCAGCTGCACGTGTCCCTGATAATTACTCCGGCAAGAGGAACATCCAGCTACACGTGTCCCAGATAATTACTCTGGCAAGAATTACAT
Source organism: Narcine bancroftii (assembly GCF_036971445.1). Lineage (NCBI taxonomy): Eukaryota > Metazoa > Chordata > Chondrichthyes > Torpediniformes > Narcinidae > Narcine > Narcine bancroftii. The sequence goes on from NC_091481.1 coordinate 39,692,924, forward strand.
CCAGCTGCAAGTGACCCTGATAATTACACTGGCCAGAGGTGCATCCAGCTGCATGTGTCCCTGAATATTAATCTGGCAAGATTTGCATCCAGCTGAACGTGTCCCTGATAATTACTCCGGCAAGAGGTGGATCCATCTGCACGTGTCCCTGATAATTACTCCGGCAAGAGGTGCATCCAGGTGCACGGGTCCCTGATAATTACTCTGGAAAGAGGTGCATCCAGCTGCAAGTGACCCTGATAATTACACCGGCCAGAGGTGCATCCAGCTGCATGTGTCCCTGATAATGAATCTGGCAATATTTGCATCCAGCTGAACGTGTCCCTGATAATTACTCCGGCAAGAGGTGCATCCAGCTGCACGTGTCCATGATAATTACTCTGGCAAGAGGTGCATCCAGCTGCACGTGTCCCTGATCATTACTATGGTAAGAGGTGCATCCAGCTGCAGGTGACCCTGATAATTACACTGGCCAGAGGTGCATCCAGCTGCAAGTGAACCTTATAATTACAGCGGCAAGAGTTACATCCAGCTGCAAGTGACCCTGAGAATTACTCCGGCAAGAGGTTCAACTAGCTGCATGTGTCCCTGATAATTATTCCGGCAAGAGATGCATCCAGCTGGGCGTGTCCCTGATAATTACAGTGGCAAAAGGTGCATCCAGCTGCACATGTCCCTGATAATTACTCCGGCAATAGGTGCATCCAGCTGCATGTGTCCCTGATAATTACACTGGCAAGAGGTACATCCAGTGGCAGGTGACCCTGATAATTACATCAGCCAGAGGTGCATCCAGCTGCATGTGTCCCTGATAATTACTCTGGATAAGAGGTGCATCCAACTTCAAGTATCGCTGATAATTACACTGGCAAGAGTTGCATCCAGCTGTATGTGTCCATGATAATTACACTGGCAAGAGGTGCATCCAGCTCCACGTGTCCCTGATAATTAAAAAGACAAGAGGTGCATCCATCTGCACGTGTCCCTGATAATTACTCTGGCAAGAGGTGCATCCAGCTGCACGTGTCCCTGATCATTACTATGGTAAGAGGTGCATCCAGCTGCAGGTGACCCTGATAATTACACTGGCCAGAGGTGCATCCAGCTGCAAGTGAACCTTATAATTACAGCGGCAAGAGTTACATCCAGCTGCATGTGTCCCTGATAATTATTCCGGCAAGTGATGCATCCAGCTGTGCGTGTCCCTGATAATTATAGTGGCAAGAGGTGCATCCAGTTGCACATGTCCCTGATAATTACAGTGGCAAGAGGTGCATCCAGCTGCATGTGTCCCTGATAATTACTCCGGCAAGAGGAGCATTCAGCTACACGTGTCCGTGATAATTACTCCACCATGATAATTACACCGGCCAGAGGTGCATCCAGCTGCATGTGTCCCTGATAATTACTCTGGCAAGAGCTGCATCCAACTTCAAGTATTGCTGATAATTACATTGGCAAGAGTTGTATCCAGCTGTATGTGTCCATGATAATTACACTGGCAAGAGGTGCATCCAGCTGCACGTATCCCTGATAATTACTCCGGCAAGAGGTGCATCCAGCTGCACGTGACCCTGATAATTACATCAGCCAGAGGTGCGTCCAGCTGCATGTGTCCCTGATAATTACTCTGGATAAGAGGTGCATCAAACTACAAGTATCGCTGATAATTACACTGGCAAGAGTTGCATCCAGCTGTATGTGTCCATGATAATTACACTGGCAAGAGGTACATCCAGCTCAACGTGTCCCTGATAATTAAAAAGACAAGAGCTGCATCCATCTCCACGTGTCCCTGATAATTACTCTGGCAAGAGGTGCATCCAGCTGCACGTGTCCCTGATCATTACTATGGTAAGAGGTGCATCCAGCTGCAGGTGACCCTGATCATTACCCTGGCCAGAGGTGCATCCAGCTTCAAGTGAACCTTATAATTACAGCGGCAAGAGTTACATCCAGCTGCAAGTGACCCTGATAATTACTCCGGCAAGAGGTCCATCCAGCTGCATGTGTCCCTGATAATTATTCTGGCAAGAGATGCATCCAGCTGTACGTGTCCCTGATAATTACTCGGCAAGAGGTGCATCCAGCTGCATGTGTCCCTGATAATTACTCCGGCAAGAGGAGCATCCAGCTACACGTGTCCCTGATAATTACTCCACCCTGATAATTACACCGGCCAGAGGTGAATCCAGCTACACGTGTCCCAGATAATTACTCAGGCAAGAATTACATCCAGCTGCAAGTGACCCTGATAATTACACCGGCCAGAGATGCATCCAGCTGCATGTGTCCCTGATAATTAATCTGGATAAGAGGTGCATCCAACTTCAAGTATCGCTGATAATTACACTGGCAAGAGTTGCATGCAGCTGTATGTGTCCATGATAATTACACTGGCAAGAGGTGCATCCAGCTCCACGTGTCCCTGAAAATTAAAAAGACAAGAGGTGCATCCATCTGCACGTGTCCCTGATAATTACTCTGGCAAGAGGTGCATCCAGCTGCACGTGTCCCTGATCATTACTATGGTAAGAGGTGCATCCAGCTGCAGGTGACCCTGATAATTACACTGGCCAGAGGTGCATCCAGCTGCAAGTGAACCTTATAATTACAGCGGCAAGAGTTACATCCAGCTGCATGTGTCCCTGATAATTAATCTGGCAAGTGGTGCATCCAGCTGAAATTATCCCTTATAATTACAGCGCCAAGAGTTACATCCAGCTGCAAGTGACCTTGATAATTACTCCGGCAAGAGGTGCATCCAGCTGCATTTATCACTGTTAATTATTCCGGCAAGAGATGCATCCAGCTGTACGTGTCCCTGATAATTACTCCGGCAAGAGGTGCATCCAGCTGCATGTATCCCTGATAATTACTCCGGCAAGAGTTGCATCCAGCAGCACATGTCCCTGATAATTACTCCGGCAAGAGGTGCATCCACCTGCATGTGTCCCTGATAATTACTCCGGCAAGAGGAGCATCCAGCTACAATTGTCCCTGATAATTACTCCACCCTGATAATTACACCGGCCAGAGGTGCATCCAGCTGCATGTGTCCCTGATAATTACACTGGCCAGATTTGCATCCAGCTGAACGTGTCCCTGATAATTACTCTGGCTAGAGGTGCATCCAGCTGCACGTTTTCCTGATAATTACAAAGACAAGAGGTGCATCCAGCTGCATGTGTACCTGATAATTACAGCGGCAAGAGTTACATCCAGCTGCACGTTTTCCTGATAATTACAAAGACAAGAGGTGCATCCAGCTGCATGTGTAGCTGATAATGATAATTACACTGGCAAGAGTTGCATGCAGCTGTATGTGTCCATGATAATTACACTGGCAAGAGGTGCATCCAGCTCCACGTGTCCCTGATAATTAAAAAGACAAGAGGTGCATCCATCTGCACGTGTCCCTGATAATTACTCTGGCAAGAGGTGCATCCAGCTGCAGGTGACCCTGATAATTACACTGGCCAGAGGTGCATCCAGCTGCAAGTGAACCTTATAATTACAGCGGCAAGAGTTACATCCAGCTGCATGTGTCCCTGATAATTATTCCGGCAAGTGATGCATCCAGCTGTGCGTGTCCCTGATAATTATTGTGGCAAGAGGTGCATCCAGCTGCACATGTCCCTGATAATTACAGTGGCAAGAGGTGCATCCAGCTGCATGTGTCCCTGATAATTACTCCGGCAAGAGGAGCATTCAGCTACACGTGTCCGTGATAATTACTCCACCCTGATAATTACACCGGCCAGAGGTGCATCCAGCTGCATGTGTCCCTGATAATTACTCTGGCAAGAGCTGCATCCATCTTCAAGTATTGCTGATAATTACATTGGCAAGAGTTGTATCCAGCTGTATGTGTCCATGATAATTACACTGGCAAGAGATGCATCCAGCTGCACGTATCCCTGATAAGTACTCTGGCAAGAGGTGTATCCAGCTGCACGTGTCCCTGATAATTACTCCGGCAAGAGGAACATCCAGCTACACGTGTCCCAGATAATTACTCTGGCAAGAATTACATCCAGCTGCAAGTGACCCTGATAATTACACTGGCCAGAGGTGCATCCAGCTGCATGTGTCCCTGAATATTAATCTGGCAAGATTTGCATCCAGCTGAACGTGTCCCTGATAATTACTCCGGCAAGAGGTGGATCCATCTGCACGTGTCCCTGATAATTACTCCGGCAAGAGGTGCATCCAGGTGCACGGGTCCCTGATAATTACTCTGGAAAGAGGTGCATCCAGCTGCAAGTGACCCTTATAATTACACCGGCCAGAGGTGCATCCAGCTGCATGTGTCCCTGATAATGAATCTGGCAATATTTGCATCCAGCTGAACGTGTCCCTGATAATTACTCCGGCAAGAGGTGCATCCAGCTGCACGTGTCCATGATAATTACTCTGGCAAGAGGTGCATCCAGCTGCACGTGTCCCTGATCATTACTATGGTAAGAGGTGCATCCAGCTGCAGGTGACCCTGATAATTACACTGGCCAGAGGTGCATCCAGCTGCAAGTGAACCGTATAATTACAGCGGCAAGAGTTACATCCAGCTGCAAGTGACCCTGAGAATTACTCCGGCAAGAGGTTCAACTAGCTGCATGTGTCCCTGATAATTATTCCGGCAAGAGATGCATCCAGCTGGGCGTGTCCCTGATAATTACAGTGGCAAAAGGTGCATCCAGCTGCACATGTCCCTGATAATTACTCCGGCAATAGGTGCATCCAGCTGCATGTGTCCCTGATAATTACACTGGCAAGAGGTACATCCAGTGGCAGGTGACCCTGATAATTACATCAGCCAGAGGTGCATCCAGCTGCATGTGTCCCTGATAATTACTCTGGATAAGAGGTGCATCCAACTTCAAGTATCGCTGATAATTACACTGGCAAGAGTTGCATCCAGCTGTATGTGTCCATGATAATTACACTGGCAAGAGGTGCATCCAGCTCCACGTGTCCCTGATAATTAAAAAGACAAGAGGTGCATCCATCTGCACGTGTCCCTGATAATTACTCTGGCAAGAGGTGCATCCAGCTGCACGTGTCCCTGATCATTACTATGGTAAGAGGTGCATCCAGCTGCAGGTGACCCTGATAATTACACTGGCCAGAGGTGCATCCAGCTGCAAGTGAACCTTATAATTACAGCGGCAAGAGTTACATCCAGCTGCATGTGTCCCTGATAATTATTCCGGCAAGTGATGCATCCAGCTGTGCGTGTCCCTGATAATTATAGTGGCAAGAGGTGCATCCAGTTGCACATGTCCCTGATAATTACAGTGGCAAGAGGTGCATCCAGCTGCATGTGTCCCTGATAATTACTCCGGCAAGAGGAGCATTCAGCTACACGTGTCCGTGATAATTACTCCACCATGATAATTACACCGGCCAGAGGTGCATCCAGCTGCATGTGTCCCTGATAATTACTCTGGCAAGAGCTGCATCCAACTTCAAGTATTGCTGATAATTACATTGGCAAGAGTTGTATCCAGCTGTATGTGTCCATGATAATTACACTGGCAAGAGGTGCATCCAGCTGCACGTATCCCTGATAATTACACTGGCCAGAGGTGCATCCAGCTGCATGTGTCCCTGAATATTAATCTGGCAAGATTTGCATCCAGCTGAACGTGTCCCTGATAATTACTCCGGCAAGAGGTGGATCCAGCTGCACGTGTCCCTGATAATTACTCCGGCAAGAGGTGCATCCAGCTGCACGGGTCCCTTATAATTACTCTGGCAAGAGGTGCATCCAGTTGCAAGTGACCCTGATAATTACACCGGCCAGAGGTGCATCCAGCTGCATGTGTCCCTGATAATGAATCGGGCAATATTTGCATCCAGCTGAACGTGTCCCTGATAATTACTCCGGCAAGAGGTTCATCCAGCTGCACGTGTCCATGATAATTACTCTGGCAAGAGGTGCATCCAGCTGCACGTGTCCCTGATCATTACTATGGTAAGAGATGCATCCAGCTGCAGGTGACCCTGATAATTACACTGGCCAGAGGTGCATCCAGCTGCAAGTGAACCTTATAATTACAGCGGCAAGAGTTACATCCAGCTGCATGTGTCCCTGATAATTATTCCGGCAAGTGATGCATCCAGCTGTGCGTGTCCCTCATAATTATTGTGGCAAGAGGTGCATCCAGCTGCACATGTCCCTGATAATTACAGTGGCAAGAGGTGCATCCAGCTGCATGTGTCCCTGATAATTACTCCGGCAAGAGGAGCATTCAGCTACACGTGTCCGTGATAATTACTCCACCCTGATAATTACACCGGCCAGAGGTGCATCCAGCTGCATGTGTCCCTGATAATTACTCTGGCAAGAGCTGCATCCATCTTCAAGTATTGCTGATAATTACATTGGCAAGAGTTGTATCCAGCTGTATGTGTCCATGATAATTACACTGGCAAGAGATGCATCCAGCTGCACGTATCCCTGATAAGTACTCTGGCAAGAGGTGTATCCAGCTGCAAGTGTCCCTGATAATTACTCCGGCAAGAGGAACATCCAGCTACACGTGTCCCAGATAATTACTCTGGCAAGAATTACATCCAGCTGCAAGTGACCCTGATAATTACACTGGCCAGAGGTGCATCCAGCTGCATGTGTCCCTGAATATTAATCTGGCAAGATTTGCATCCAGCTGAACGTGTCCCTGATAATTACTCCGGCAAGAGGTGGATCCAGCTGCACGTGTCCCTGATAATTACTCCGGCAAGAGGTGCATCCAGCTGCACGGGTCCCTGATAATTACTCTGGCAAGAGGTGCATCCATCTGCAAGTGACCCTGATAATTACACCGGCCAGAGGTGCATCCAGCTGCATGTGTCCCTGATAATGAATCTGGCAATATTTGCATCCAGCTGAACGTATCCCTGATAATTACTCCGGCAAGAGGTGCATCCAGCTGCACGTGTCCATGATAATTACTCTGGCAAGAGGTGCATCCAGCTGCACGTGTCCCTGATCATTACTATGGTAAGAGGTGCATCCAGCTGCAGGTGACCCTGATAATTACACTGGCCAGAGGTGCATCCAGCTGCAAGTGAACCTTATAATTACAGCGGCAAGAGTTACATCCAGCTGCAAGTGACCCTGAGAATTACTCCGGCAAGAGGTTCAACTAGCTGCATGTGTCCCTGATAATTATTCCGGCAAGAGATGCATCCAGCTGGGCGTGTCCCTGATAATTACAGTGGCAAAAGGTGCATTCAGCTGCACATGTCCCTGATAATTACTCCGGCAATAGGTGCATCCAGCTGCATGTGTCCCTGATAATTACTCCCGCAAGAGGAGCAACCAGCTACACGTGTCCCTGATAATTACTCCACCCTGATAATTACACCGGCCAGAGGTGCATCCAGCTGCATTTGTCCCTGATAATTACACTGGCAAGAGGTGCATCCAGCTGCAGGTGATCCTGATAATTACATCAGCCAGAGGTGCATCCAGCTGCATGTGTCCCTGATAACTACTCTGGCAAGAGGTGCATCCAACTTCAAGTATTGCTGATAATTACATTGTCAAGAGTTGTATCCAGCTGTATGTGTCCATGATAATTACACTGGCATGAGGTGCATCCAGCTGCACGTATCCCAGATAAGTACTCTGGCAAGAGGTGCATCCAGCTGCACGTGTCCCTGATAATTACTCCGGCAAGAGGAACATCCAGCTACACGTGTCCCAGATAATTACTCTGGCAAGAATTACATCGAGCTGCAAGTGACCCTGATAATTACACTGGCCAGAGGTGCATCCAGCTGCATGTGTCCCTGATAATTAATCTGGCAAGATTTGCATCCAGCTGAACGTGTCCCTGATAATTACTCCGGCAAGAGGTGCATCCAGCTGCACGTGTCCCTGATAATTACTCCGGCAAGAGGTGCATCCAGCTGCACAGGTCACTGATAATTACTCTGGCAAGAGGTGCATCCAGCTGCAGGTGATCCTGATAATTACGCCAGCCAGAGGTGCACCCTGCTGCATGTGTCCCTGATAATTACTCTGGCAAGACGTGCATCCAACTTCAAGTATTGCTGATAATTACATTGACAAGAGTTGTATCCAGCTGTATGTGTCCATGATAATTACGCTGGCAAGAGGTGCATCCAGCTGCACGTATCCCTGATAAGTACTCTGGCAAGAGGTGCATCCAGCTGCATGTGTCCCTGATAATTACAGCGGCCAAAGGTGCATCCAGCCGCACGTGTCCCTGATAATTACAAAGACAAGAGGTGCATCCAGCTGCATGTGACCTTATAAATACAGCAGCAAGAGTTACAGCCAGCTGCAAGTGACCCTGATAATTACTCCGGCAAGAGGTCCATCCAGCTGCATGTGTCCCTGATAATTACAGCGGCAAGAGTTACATCCAGCTGCACGATTTCCTGATAATTACTCCAGCAAGAGGTGCATCCAGCTGCACAGGTCACTGATAATTACTCTGGCATGAGGTGCATCCAGCTGCAGGTGATCCTGATAATTACGCCAGCAAGAGGTGCACCCTGCTGCATGTGTCCCTGATAATTACTCTGGCAAGACGTGCATCCAACTTCAAGTATTGCTGATAATTACATTGACAAGAGTTGTATCCAGCTGTATGTGTCCATGATAATTACGCTGGCAAGAGGTGCATCCAGCTGCACGTATCCCTGATAAGTACTCTGGCAAGAGGTGCATCCAGCTGCATGTGTCCCTGATAATTACAGCGGCCAAAGGTGCATCCAGCCGCACGTGTCCCTGATAATTACAGAGACAAGAGGTGCATCCAGCTGCATGTGTACCTGATAATTACTCTGGTAAGAGGTGCATCCAGCTGCAAGTGAACATTATAATTACACCGGCCAGAGGTGCATCTAGCTGCATGTGTCCCTGATAATTACACTGGCAAGAGGTACATCCAGCTGCAGGTGACCCTGATAATTACATCAGCCAGAGGTGCATCCAGCTGCATGTGTCCCTGATAATTACTCTGGATAAGAGGTGCATCCAACTTCAAGTATCGCTGATAATTACACTGGCAAGAGTTGCATGCAGCTGTATGTGTCCATGATAATTACACTGGCAAGAGGTGCATCCAGCTCCACGTGTCCCTGATAATTAAAAAGACAACAGGTGCATCCATCTGCACGTGTCCCTGATAATTACTCTGGCAAGAGGTGCATCCAGCTGCACGTGTCCCTGATCATTACTATGGTAAGAGGTGCATCCAGCTGCAGGTGACCCTGATAATTACACTGGCCAGAGGTGCATCCAGCTGCAAGTGAACCTTATAATTACAGCGGCAAGAGTTACATCCAGCTGCAAGTGACCCTGAGAATTACTCCGGCAAGAGGTGCATCCAGCTGCATGTGTCCCTGATAATTATTCCGGCAAGTGATGCATCCAGCTGTGCGTGTCCCTGATAATTACAGTGGCAAGAGGTGCATCCAGCTGCACATGTCCCTGATAATTACTCCGGCAAGAGGTGCATCCACCTGCATGTGTCCCTGATAATTACTCCGGCAAGAGGAGCATCCAGCTACAATTGTCCCTGATAATTACTCCACACTGATAATTACACCGGCCAGAGGTGCATCCAGCTGCATGTGTCCCTGATAATTACACTGGCAAGATTTGCATCCAGCTGAACGTGTCCCTGATAATTTCTCTGGCTAGAGGTGCATCCAGCTGCACGTTTTCCTGATAATTACAAAGACAAGAGGTGCATCCAGCTGCATGTGCACCTGATAATTACAGCGGCAAGAGTTACATCCAGCTGCACGTTTTCCTGATAATTACAAAGACAAGAGGTGCATCCAGCTGCATGTGTACCTGATAATTACTCTGGTAAGAGGTGCATCCAGCTGCAAGTGAACATTATAATTACACCGGCCAGAGGTGCATCTAGCTGCATGTCTCCCTGATAATTACACTGGCAAGAGGTGCATCCAGCTGCAGGTGACCCTGATAATTACATCAGCCAGAGGTGCATCCAACTGCATGTGTCCCTGATAATTACTCTGGATAAGAGGTGCATCCAACTTCAAGTATCGCTGATAATTACACTGGCAAGAGTTGCATGCAGCTGTATGTGTCCATGATAATTACACTGGCAAGAGGTGCATCCAGCTCCACGTGTCCCTGATAATTAAAAAGACAAGAGGTGCATCCATCTGCACGTGTCCCTGATAATTACTCTGGCAAGAGGTGCATCCAGCTGCACGTGTCCCTGATCATTACTATGGTAAAAGGTGCATCCAGCTGCAGGTGACCCTGATAATTACACTGGCCAGAGGTGCATCCAGCTGCAAGTGAACCTTATAATTACAGCGGCAAGAGTTACATCCAGCTGCATGTGTCCCTGATAATTATTCCGGCAAGTGATGCATCTAGCTGTGCGTGTCCCTGATAATTATAGTGGCAAGAGGTGCATCCAGCTGCACATGTCCCTGATAATTACAGTGGCAAGAGGTGCATCCAGCTGCATGTGTCCCTGATAATTACTCCGGCAAGAGGAGCATTCAGCTACACGTGTCCGTGATAATTACTCCACCATGATAATTACACCGGCCAGAGGTGCATCCAGCTGCATGTGTCCCTGATAATTACTCTGGCAAGAGCTGCAGCCAACTTCAAGTATTGCTGATAATTACATTGGCAAGAGTTGTATCCAGCTGTATGTGTCCATGATAATTACACTGGCAAGAGGTGCATCCAGCTGCACGTATCCCTGATAATTACACTGGCCAGAGGTGCATCCAGCTGCATGTGTCCCTGAATATTAATCTGGCAAGATTTGCATCCAGCTGAACGTGTCCCTGATAATTACTCCGGCAAGAGGTGGATCCAGCTGCACGTGTCCCTGATAATTACTCCGGCAAGAGGTGCATCCAGCTGCACGGGTCCCTTATAATTACTCTGGCAAGAGGTGCATCCAGCTGCAAGTGACCCTGATAATTACACCGGCCAGAGGTGCATCCAGCTGCATTTGTCCCTGATAATGAATCTGGCAATATTTGCATCCAGCTGAACGTGTCCCTGATAATTACTCCGGCAAGAGGTGCATCCAGCTGCATGTGTCCCTGATAATTACTCTGGCAAGAGCTGCATCCATCTTCAAGTATTGCTGATAATTACATTGGCAAGAGTTGTATCCAGCTGTATGTGTCCATGATAATTACACTGGCAAGAGATGCATCCAGCTGCACGTATCCCTGATAAGTACTCTGGCAAGAGGTGTATCCAGCTGCACGTGTCCCTGATAATTACTCCGGCAAGAGGAACATCCAGCTACACGTGTCCCAGATAATTACTCTGGCAAGAATTACATCCAGCTGCAAGTGACCCTGATAATTACACTGGCCAGAGGTGCATCCAGCTGCATGTGTCCCTGAATATTAATCTGGCAAGATTTGCATCCAGCTGAACGTGTCCCTGATAATTACTCCGGCAAGAGGTGGATCCAGCTGCACGTGTCCCTGATAATTACTCCGGCAAGAGGTGCATCCAGCTGCACGGGTCCCTGATAATTACTCTGGCAAGAGGTGCATCCATCTGCAAGTGACCCTGATAATTACACCGGCCAGAGGTGCATCCAGCTGCATGTGTCCCTGATAATGAATCTGGCAATATTTGCATCCAGCTGAACGTATCCCTGATAATTACTCCGGCAAGAGGTGCATCCAGCTGCACGTGTCCATGATAATTACTCTGGCAAGAGGTGCATCCAGCTGCACGTGTCCCTGATCATTACTATGGTAAGAGGTGCATCCAGCTGCAGGTGACCCTGATAATTACACTGGCCAGAGGTGCATCCAGCTGCAAGTGAACCTTATAATTACAGCGGCAAGAGTTACATCCAGCTGCAAGTAACCCTGAGAATTACTCCGGCAAGAGGTTCAACTAGCTGCATGTGTCCCTGATAATTATTCCGGCAAGAGATGCATCCAGCTGGGCGTGTCCCTGATAATTACAGTGGCAAAAGGTGCATTCAGCTGCACATGTCCCTGATAATTACTCCGGCAATAGGTGCATCCAGCTGCATGTGTCCCTGATAATTACTCCCGCAAGAGGAGCAACCAGCTACACGTGTCCCTGATAATTACTCCACCCTGATAATTACACCGGCCAGAGGTGCATCCAGCTGCATTTGTCCCTGATAATTACACTGGCAAGATTTGCATCCAGCTGAACGTGTCCCTGATAATTACTCTGGCAAGAGGTGCATCCAGCTGCAGGTGATCCTGATAATTACATCAGCCAGAGGTGCATCCAGCTGCATGTGTCCCTGATAACTACTCTGGCAAGAGGTGCATCCAACTTCAAGTATTGCTGATAATTACATTGGCAAGAGTTGTATCCAGCTGTATGTGTCCATGATAATTACACTGGCATGAGGTGCATCCAGCTGCACGTATCCCAGATAAGTACTCTGGCAAGAGGTGCATCCAGCTGCACGTGTCCCTGATAATTACTCCGGCAAGAGGAACATCCAGCTACACGTGTCCCAGATAATTACTCTGGCAAGAATTACATCGAGCTGCAAGTGACCCTGATAATTACACTGGCCAGAGGTGCATCCAGCTGCATGTGTCCCTGATAATTAATCTGGCAAGATTTGCATCCAGCTGAACGTGTCCCTGATAATTACTCCGGCAAGAGGTGCATCCAGCTGCACGTGTCCCTGATAATTACTCCGGCAAGAGGTGCATCCAGCTGCACAGGTCACTGATAATTACTCTGGCAAGAGGTGCATCCAGCTGCAGGTGATCCTGATAATTACGCCAGCCAGAGGTGCACCCTGCTGCATGTGTCCCTGATAATTACTCTGGCAAGACGTGCATCCAACTTCAAGTATTGCTGATAATTACATTGACAAGAGTTGTATCCAGCTGTATGTGTCCATGATAATTACGCTGGCAAGAGGTGCATCCAGCTGCACGTATCCCTGATAAGTACTCTGGCAAGAGGTGCATCCAGCTGCATGTGTCCCTGATAATTACAGCGGCCAAAGGTGCATCCAGCCGCACGTGTCCCTGATAATTACAAAGACAAGAGGTGCATCCAGCTGCATGTGACCTTATAAATACAGCAGCAAGAGTTACAGCCAGCTGCAAGTGACCCTGATAATTACTCCGGCAAGAGGTCCATCCAGCTGCATGTGTCCCTGATAATTACAGCGGCAAGAGTTACATCCAGCTGCACGTTTTCCTGATAATTACAAAGACAAGAGGTGCATCCAGCTGCATGTGTACCTGATAATTACTCTGGTAAGAGGTGCATCCAGCTGCAAGTGAACATTATAATTACACCGGCCAGAGGTGCATCCAGCTGCATGTGTCCCTGATAATTACACTGGCAAGATTTGCATCCAGCTGAACGTGTCCCTGATAATTACTCTGGCTAGAGGTGCATCCAGCTGCACGTTTTCCTGATAATTACAAAGACAAGAGGTGCATCCAGCTGCATGTGTACCTGATAATTACAGCGGCAAGAGTTACATGCAGCTGCACGTTTTCCTGATAATTACAAAGACAAGAGGTGCATCCAGCTGCATGTGTACCTGATAATTACTCTGGTAAGAGGTGCATCCAGCTGCAAGTGAACATTATAATTACACCGGCCAGAGGTGCATCTAGCTGCATGTCTCCCTGATAATTACACTGGCAAGAGGTGCATCCAGCTGCAGGTGACCCTGATAATTACATCAGCCAGAGGTGCATCCAACTGCATGTGTCCCTGATAATTACTCTGGATAAGAGGTGCATCCAACTTCAAGTATCGCTGATAATTACACTAGCAAGAGTTGCATGCAGCTGTATGTGTCCATGATAATTACACTGGCAAGAGGTGCATCCAGCTCCACGTGTCCCTGATAATTAAAAAGACAAGAGGTGCATCCATCTGCACGTGTCCCTGATAATTACTCTGGCAAGAGGTGCATCCAGCTGCACGTGTCCCTGATCATTACTATGGTAAGAGGTGCATCCAGCTGCAGGTGACCCTGATAATTACACTGGCCAGAGGTGCATCCAGCTGCAAGTGAACCTTATAATTACAGCGGCAAGAGTTACATCCAGCTGCATGTGTCCCTGATAATTATTCCGGCAAGTGATGCATCCAGCTGTGCGTGTCCCTGATAATTATAGTGGCAAGAGGTGCATCCAGCTGCACATGTCCCTGATAATTACAGTGGCAAGAGGTGCATCCAGCTGCATGTGTCCCTGATAATTACTCCGGCAAGAGGAGCATTCAGCTACACGTGTCCGTGATAATTACTCCACCCTGATAATTACACCGGCCAGAGGTACATCCAGCTGCATGTGTCCCTGATAATTACTCTGGCAAGAGCTGCATCCAACTTCAAGTATTGCTGATAATTACATTGGCAAGAGTTGTATCCAGCTGTATGTGTCCATGATAATTACACTGGCAAGAGGTGCATCCAGCTGCACGTATCCCTGATAATTACACTGGCCAGAGGTGCATCCAGCTGCATGTGTCCCTGAATATTAATCTGGCAAGATTTGCATCCAGCTGAACGTGTCCCTGATAATTACTCCGGCAAGAGGTGGATCCAGCTGCACGTGTCCCTGATAATTACTCCGGCAAGAGGTGCATCCAGCTGCACGGGTCCCTTATAATTACTCTGGCAAGAGGTGCATCCAGCTGCAAGTGACCCTGATAATTACACCGGCCAGAGGTGCATCCAGCTGCATGTGTCCCTGATAATGAATCTGGCAATATTTGCATCCAGCTGAACGTGTCCCTGATAATTACTCCGGCAAGAGGTGCATCCAGCTGCACGTGTCCATGATAATTACTCTGGCAAGAGGTGCATCCAGCTGCACGTGTCCCTGATAATTACTCCGGCAAGAGGTGCATCCACCTGCATGTGTCCCTGATAATTACTCCGGCAAGAGGAGCATCCAGCTACAATTGTGCCTGATAATTACTCCACACTGATAATTACACCGGCCAGAGGTGCATCCAGCTGCATGTGTCCCTGATAATTACACTGGCAAGATTTGCATCCAGCTGAACGTGTCCCTGATAATTTCTCTGGCTAGAGGTGCATCCAGCTGCACGTTTTCCTGATAATTACAAAGACAAGAGGTGCATCCAGCTGCATGTGTACCTGATAATTACAGCGGCAAGAGTTACATCCAGCTGCACGTTTTCCTGATAATTACAAAGACAAGAGGTGCATCCAGCTGCATGTGTACCTGATAATTACTCTGGTAAGAGGTGCATCCAGCTGCAAGTGAACATTATAATTACACCGGCCAGAGGTGCATCTAGCTGCATGTCTCCCTGATAATTACACTGGCAAGAGGTGCATCCAGCTGCACGTGACCCTGTTAATTACATCAGCCAGAGGTGCATCCAACTGCATGTGTCCCTGATAATTACTCTGGATAAGAGGTGCATCCAACTTCAAGTATCGCTGATAATTACACTGGCAAGAGTTGCATGCAGCTGTATGTGTTCATGATAATTACACTGGCAAGAGGTGCATCCAGCTCCACGTGTCCCTGATAATTAAAAAGACAAGAGGTGCATCCATCTGCACGTGTCCCTGATAATTACTCTGGCAAGAGGTGCATCCAGCTGCACGTGTCCCTGATCATTACTATGGTAAGAGGTGCATCCAGCTGCAGGTGACCCTGATAATTACACTGGCCAGAGGTGCATCCAGCTGCAAGTGAACCTTATAATTACAGCGGCAAGAGTTACATCCAGCTGCATGTGTCCCTGATAATTATTCCGGCAAGTGATGCATCCAGCTGTGCGTGTCCCTGATAATTATAGTGGCAAGAGGTGCATCCAGCTGCACATGTCCCTGATAATTACAGTGGCAAGAGGTGCATCCAGCTGCATGTGTCCCTGATAATTACTCCGGCAAGAGGAGCATTCAGCTACACGTGTCCGTGATAATTACTCCACCATGATAGTTACACCGGCCAGAGGTGCATCCAGCTGCATGTGTCCCTGATAATTACTCTGGCAAGAGCTGCATCCAACTTCAAGTATTGCTGATAATTACATTGGCAAGAGTTGTATCCAGCTGTATGTGTCCATGATAATTACACTGGCAAGAGGTGCATCCAGCTGCACGTATCCCTGATAATTACACTGGCCAGAGGTGCATCCAGCTGCATGTGTCCCTGAATATTAATCTGGCAAGATTTGCATCCAGCTGAACGTGTCCCTGATAATTACTCCGGCAAGAGGTGGATCCAGCTGCACGTGTCCCTGATAATTACTCCGGCAAGAGGTGCATCCAGCTGCACGGGTCCCTTATAATTACTCTGGCAAGAGGTGCATCCAGCTGCAAGTGACCCTGATAATTACACCGGCCAGAGGTGCATCCAGCTGCATGTGTCCCTGATAATGAATCTGGCAATATTTGCATCCAGCTGAACGTGTCCCTGATAATTACTCCGGCAAGAGGTGCATCCAGCTGCACGTGTCCATGATAATTACTCTGGCAAGAGGTGCATCCAGCTGCACGTGTCCCTGATCATTACTATGGTAAGAGATGCATCCAGCTGCAGGTGACCCTGATAATTACACTGGCCAGAGGTGCATCCAGCTGCAAGTGAACCTTATAATTACAGCGGCAAGAGTTACATCCAGCTGCATGTGTCCCTGATAATTATTCCGGCAAGTGATGCATCCAGCTGTGCGTGTCCCTGATAATTATTGTGGCAAGAGGTGCATCCAGCTGCACATGTCCCTGATAATTACAGTGGCAAGAGGTGCATCCAGCTGCATGTGTCCCTGATAATTACTCCGGCAAGAGGAGCATTCAGCTACACGTGTCCGTGATAATTACTCCACCCTGATAATTACACCGGCCAGAGGTGCATCCAGCTGCATGTGTCCCTGATAATTACTCTGGCAAGAGCTGCATCCATCTTCAAGTATTGCTGATAATTACATTGGCAAGAGTTGTATCCAGCTGTATGTGTCCATGATAATTACACTGGCAAGAGATGCATCCAGCTGCACGTATCCCTGATAAGTACTCTGGCAAGAGGTGTATCCAGCTGCACGTGTCCCTGATAATTACTCCGGCAAGTGGAACATCCAGCTACACGTGTCACAGATAATTACTCTGGCAAGAATTACATCCAGCTGCAAGTGACCCTGATAATTACACTGGCCAGAGGTGCATCCAGCTGCATGTGTCCATGATAATGAATCTGGCAATATTTGCATCCAGCTGAACGTATCCCTGATAATTACTCCGGCAAGAGGTGCATCCAGCTGCACGTGTCCATGATAATTACTCTGGCAAGAGGTGCATCCAGCTGCACGTGTCCCTGATCATTACTATGGTAAGAGGTGCATCCAGCTGCAGGTGACCCTGATAATTACACTGGCCAGAGGTGCATCCAGCTGCAAGTGAACCTTATAATTACAGCGGCAAGAGTTACATCCAGCTGCAAGTGACCCTGAGAATTACTCCGGCAAGAGGTTCAACTAGCTGCATGTGTCCCTGATAATTATTCCGGCAAGAGATGCATCCAGCTGGGCGTGTCCCTGATAATTACAGTGGCAAAAGGTGCATTCAGCTGCACATGTCCCTGATAATTACTCCGGCAATAGGTGCATCCAGGTGCATGTGTCCCTGATAATTACTCCCGCAAGAGGAGCAACCAGCTACACGTGTCCCTGATAATTACTCCACCCTGATAATTACACCGGCCAGAGGTGCATCCAGCTGCATTTGTCCCTGATAATTACACTAGCAAGATTTGCATCCAGCTGAACGTGTCCCTGATAATTACTCTGGCAAGAGGTGCATCCAGCTGCAGGTGATCCTGATAATTACATCAGCCAGAGGTGCATCCAGCTGCATGTGTCCCTGATAACTACTCTGGCAAGAGGTGCATCCAACTTCAAGTATTGCTGATAATTACATTGGCAAGAGTTGTATCCAGCTGTAGGTGTCCATGATAATTACTCCGGCAAGAGGTGCATCCAGCTGCACAGGTCACTGATAATTACTCTGGCAAGAGGTGCATCCAGCTGCAGGTGATCCTGATAATTACGCCAGACAGAGGTGCACCCTGCTGCATGTGTCCCTGATAATTACTCTGGCAAGAATTACATCGAGCTGCAAGTGACCCTGATAATTACACTGGCCAGAGGTGCATCCAGCTGCATGTGTCCCTGATAATTAATCTGGCAAGATTTGCATCCAGCTGAACGTGTCCCTGATAATTACTCCGGCAAGAGGTGCATCCAGCCGCACGTGTCCCTGATAATTACTCCGGCAAGAGGTGCATCCAGCTGCACAGGTCACTGATAATTACTCTGGCAAGAGGTGCATCCAGCTGCAGGTGATCCTGATAATTACGCCAGACAGAGGTGCACCCTGCTGCATGTGTCCCTGATAATTACTCTGGCAAGACGTGCATCCAACTTCAAGTATTGCTGATAATTACATTGACAAGAGTTGTATCCAGCTGTATGTGTCCATGATAATTACGCTGGCAAGATGTGCATCCAGCTGCACGTATCCCTGATAAGTACTCTGGCAAGAGGTGCATCCAGCTGCATGTGTCCCTGATAATTACAGCGGCCAAAGGTGCATCCAGCCGCACGTGTCCCTGATAATTACAAAGACAAGAGGTGCATCCAGCTGCATGTGACCTTATAAATACAGCAGCAAGAGTTACAGCCAGCTGCAAGTGACCCTGATAATTACAAAGACAAGAGGTGCATCCAGCTGCATGTGTACCTGATAATTACTCTGGTAAGAGGTGCATCCAGCTGCAAGTGAACATTATAATTACACCGGCCAGAGGTGCATCTAGCTGCATGTGTCCCTGATAATTACACTGGCAAGAGGTACATCCAGCTGCAGGTGACCCTGATAATTACATCAGCCAGAGGTGCATCCAGCTGCATGTGTCCCTGATAATTACTCTGGATAAGAGGTGCCTCCAACTTCAAGTATCGCTGATAATTACACTGGCAAGAGTTGCATGCAGCTGTATGTGTCCATGATAATTACACTGGCAAGAGGTGCATCCAGCTCCACGTGTCCCTGATAATTAAAAAGACAAGAGGTGCCTCCAGCTGCAGGTGACCCTGATAATTACACTGGCCAGAGGTGCATCCAGCTGCAAGTGAACCTTATAATTACAGCGGCAAGAGTTACATCCAGCTGCAAGTGACCCTGAGAATTACTCCGGCAAGAGGTGCATCCAGCTGCATGTGTCCCTGATAATTATTCCGGCAAGTGATGCATCCAGCTGTGCGTGTCCCTGATAATTACAGTGGCAAGAGGTGCATCCAGCTGCACATGTCCCTGATAATTACTCCGGCAAGAGGAGCATCCAGCTACAATTGTCCCTGATAATTACTCCACACTGATAATTACACCGGCCAGAGGTGCATCCAGCTGAACGTGTCCCTGATAATTACTCTGGCTAGAGGTGCATTCAGCTGCACGTTTTCCTGATAATTACAAAGACAAGAGGTGCATCCAGCTGCATGTGTACCTGATAATTACAGCGGCAAGAGTTACATCCAGCTGCACGTTTTCCTGATAATTACAAAGACAAGAGGTGCATCCAGCTGCATGTGTACCTGATAATTACTCTGGTAAGAGGTGCATCCAGCTGCAAGTGAACATTATAATTACACCGGCCAGAGGTGCATCTAGCTGCATGTCTCCCTGATAATTACACTGGCAAGAGGTGCATCCAGCTGCAGGTGACCCTGATAATTACATCAGCCAGAGGTGCATCCAACTGCATGTGTCCCTGATAATTACTCTGGATAAGAGGTGCATCCAACTTCAAGTATCGCTGATAATTACACTAGCAAGAGTTGCATGCAGCTGTATGTGTCCATGATAATTACACTGGCAAGAGGTGCATCCAGCTCCACGTGTCCCTGATAATTAAAAAGACAAGAGGTGCATCCATCTGCACGTGTCCCTGATAATTACTCTGGCAAGAGGTGCATCCAGCTGCACGTGTCCCTGATCATTATTATGGTAAGAGGTGCATCCAGCTGCAGGTGACCCTGATAATTACACTGGCCAGAGGTGCATCCAGCTGCAAGTGAACCTTATAATTACAGCGGCAAGAGTTACATCCAGCTGCATGTGTCCCTGATAATTATTCCGGCAAGTGATGCATCCAGCTGTGCGTGTCCCTGATAATTATAGTGGCAAGAGGTGCATCCAGCTGCACATGTTCCTGATAATTACAGTGGCAAGAGGTGCATCCAGCTGCATGTGTCCCTGATAATTACTCCGGCAAGAGGAGCATTCAGCTACACGTGTCCGTGATAATTACTCCACCCTGATAATTACACCGGCCAGAGGTGCATCCAGCTTCATGTGTCCCTGATAATTACTCTGGCAAGAGCTGCATCCAACTTCAAGTATTGCTGATAATTACATTGGCAAGAGTTGTATCCAGCTGTATGTGTCCATGATAATTACACTGGCAAGAGGTGCATCCAGCTGCACGTATCCCTGATAATTACACTGGCCAGAGGTGCATCCAGCTGCATGTGTCCCTGAATATTAATCTGGCAAGATTTGCATCCAGCTGAACGTGTCCCTGATAATTACTCCGGCAAGAGGTGGATCCAGCTGCACGTGTCCCTGATAATTACTCCGGCAAGAGGTGCATCCAGCTGCACGGGTCCCTTATAATTACTCTGGCAAGAGGTGCATCCAGCTGCAAGTGACCCTGATAATTACACCGGCCAGAGGTGCGTCCAGCTGCATGTGTCCCTGATAATGAATCTGGCAATATTTGCATCCAGCTGAACGTGTCCCTGATAATTACTCCGGCAAGAGGTGCATCCAGCTGCACGTGTCCATGATAATTACTCTGGCAAGAGGTGCATCCAGCTGCACGTGTCCCTGATCATTACTATGGTAAGAGGTGCATCCAGCTGCAGGTGACCCTGATAATTACACTGGCCAGAGGTGCATCCAGCTGCAAGTGAACCTTATAATTACAGCGGCAAGAGTTACATCCAGCTGCAAGTGACCCTGAGAATTACTCCGGCAAGAGGTTCAACTAGCTGCATGTGTCCCTGATAATTATTCCGGCAAGAGATGCATCCAGCTGGAAGTGTCCCTGATAATTACAGTGGCAAAAGGTGCATCCAGCTGCACATGTCCCTGATAATTACTCCGGCAATAGGTGCATCCAGCTGCATGTGTCCCTGATAATTACTCCGGCAAGAGGAGCATCCAGCTACACGTGTCCCTGATAATTACTCCACCCTGATAATTACACCGGCCAGAGGTGCATCCAGCTGCATTTGTCCCTGATAATTACACTGGCAAGATTTGCATCCAGCTGCAGGTGACCCTGATAATTACATCAGCCAGAGGTGCATCCAGCTGCATGTGTCCCTGATAATTACTCTGGCAAGAGGTGCATCCAACTTCAAGTATCGCTGATAATTACACTGGCAAGAGTTGTATCCAGCTGTATGTGTCCATGATAATTACTCTGGCAAGTGGTGCCTCCAGCTGAACGTATCCCTTATAATTACAGCAGCAAGAGTTACATCCAGCTGCAAGTGACCCTGATAATTACTCCGGCAAGAGGTGCATCCAGCTCCATGTGTCCCTGATAATTACTCTGGCAAGAGGTGCATCCAGCTGCATTTATCCCTGTTAATTATTCCGGCAAGAGATGCATCCAGCTGTACGTGTCCCTGATAATTACTCCGGCAAGAGGTGCATCCAGCTGCATGTATCCCTGATAATTACTCCGGTAAGAGTTGCATCCAGCTGCACATGTCCCTGATAATTACTCCGGCAAGAGGTGCATCCACCTGCATGTGTCCCTGATAATTACTAAAGGCAAGAGGAGCATCCAGCTACAATTGTCCCTGATAATTACTCCACCCTGATAATTACACCGGCCAGAGGTGCATCCAGCTGTACGTGTCCCTGATAATTACACTGGCAAGATTTGCATCCAGCTGAACGTGTCCCTGATAATTACTCTGGCAAGAGGTGCATCCAGCTGCAGGTGATCCTGATAATTACATCAGCCAGAGGTGCATCCAGCTGCATGTGTCCCTGATAACTACTCTGGCAAGAGGTGCATCCAACTTCAAGTATTGCTGATAATTACATTAGCAAGAGTTGTATCCAGCTGTATGTGTCCATGATAATTACACTGGCATGAGGTGCATCCAGCTGAACGTATCCCAGATAAGTACTCTGGCAAGAGGTGCATCCAGATGCACGTGTCCCTGATAATTACTCCGGCAAGAGGAACATCCAGCTACACGTGTCCCAGATAATTACTCTGGCAAGAATTACATCGAGCTGCAAGTGACCCTGATAATTACACTGGCCAGAGGTGCATCCAGCTGCATGTGTCCCTGATAATTAATCTGGCAAGATTTGCATCCAGCTGAACGTGTCCCTGATAATTACTCCGGCAAGAGGTGCATCCAGCTGCACGTGTCCCTGATAATTACTCCGGCAAGAGGTGCATCCAGCTGCACAGGTCACTGATAATTACTCTGGCATGAGGTGCATCCAGCTGCAGGTGATCCTGATAATTACGCCAGCCAGAGGTGCATCCAGCTGCAAGTGTCCCTGATAATTACTCCGGCAAGAGGTGCATCCAGCTGCATTTATCCCTGTTAATTATTCCGGCAAGAGATGCATCCAGCTGTGCGTGTCCCTGATAATTACAGTGGCAAGAGGTGCATCCAGCTGCACATGTCCCTGATAATTACTCCGGCAAGAGGTGCATCCAGCTGCATGCGTCCCTGATAATTCCTCAGGCAAGAGGAGCAACCAGCTACACGTGTCCCTGATAATTACTCCACCCTGATAATTACAACGGCCAGAGGTGCATCCAGCTGCATGTGTCCCTGAAAATTACACTGGCAAGATTTGCATCCAGCTGCAGGTGACCCTGATAATTACATCAGCCAGAGGTGCATCCAGCTGCATGTGTCCCTGATAATTACTCTGGCAAGAGGTGTATCCAACTTCAAGTATCGCTGATAATTACACTGGCAAGAGTTGTATCCAGCTGTATGTGTCCATGATAATTACGCTGGCAAGAGGTGCATCCAGCTGCACGTATCCCTGATAAGTACTCTGGCAAGAGGTGCATCCAGCTGCATGTGTCCCTGATAATTACAGCGGCCAAAGGTGCATCCAGCCGCACGTGTCCCTGATAATTACAAAGACAAGAGGTGCATCCAGCTGCATGTGACCTTATAAATACAGCAGCAAGAGTTACAGCCAGCTGCAAGTGACCCTGATAATTACTCCGGCAAGAGGTGCATCCAGCTGCATGTGTCCCTGATAATTACAGCGGCAAGTGTTACATCCAGCTGCACGTTTTCCTGATAATTACAAAGACAAGAGGTGCATCCAGCTGCATGTGTCCCTGATAATGAATCTGGCAATATTTGCATCCAGCTGAACGTGTCCCTGATAATTACTCCGGCAAGAGGTGCATCCAGCTGCACGTGTCCATGATAATTACTCTGGCAAGAGGTGCATCCAGCTGCACGTGTCCCTGATCATTACTATGGTAAGAGGTGCATCCAGCTGCAGGTGATCCTGATAATTACACTGGCCAGAGGTGCATCCAGCTGCAAGTGAACCTTATAATTACAGCGGCAAGAGTTACATCCAGCTGCAAGTGACCCTGAGAATTACTCCGGCAAGAGGTTCAACTAGCTGCATGTGTCCCTGATAATTATTCCGGCAAGAGATGATTCCAGCTGGGCGTGACCCTGATAATTACAGTGGCAAAAGGTGCATCCAGCTGCACATGTCCCTGATAATTACTCCGGCAATAGGTGCATCCATCTCCATGTGTCCCTGATAATTACTCCGGCAAGAGGAGCAACCAGCTACACGTGTCCCTGATAATTACTCCACCCTGATAATTACACCGGCCAGAGCTGCATCCAGCTGCATTTGTCCCTGATAATTACACTGGCAAGATTTGCATCCAGCTGCAGGTGACCCTGATAATTACATCAGCCAGAGGTGCATCCAGCTGCATGTGTCCCTGATAATTACTCTGGCAAGAGGTGCATCCAACTTCAAGTATCGCTGATAATTACACTGGCAAGAGTTGTATCCAGCTGTATGTGTCCATGATAATTACTATGGCAAGTGGTGCATCCAGCTGAACGTATCCCTTATAATTACAGCAGCAAGAGTTACATCCAGCTGCAAGTGACCCTGATAATTACTCCGGCAAGAGGTGCATCCAGCTCCATGTGTCCCTGATAATTACTCTGGCAAGTGGTGCATCCAGCTGAACGTATCCCTTATAATTACAGCGCCAAGAGTTACATCCAGCTGCAAGTGACCCTGATAATTACTCCGGCAAGAGGTGCATCCAGCTGCATTTATCCCTGTTAATTATTCCGGCAAGAGATGCATCCAGCTGTACGTGTCCCTGATAATTACTCCGGCAAGAGGTGCATCCAGCTGCATGTATCCCTGATAATTACTCCGGCAAGAGTTGCATCCAGCTGCACATGTCCCTGATAATTACTCCGGCAAGAGGTGCATCCACCTGCATGTGTCCCTGATAATTACTCCGGCAAGAGGAGCATCCAGCTACAATTGTCCCTGATAATTACTCCACCCTGATAATTACACCGGCCAGAGGTGCATCCAGCTGCATGTGTCCCTGATAATTACACTGGCAAGATTTGCATCCAGCTGAACCTGTCCCTGATAATTACTCTGGCAAGAGGTGCATCCAGCTGCAGGTGATCCTGATAATTACATCAGCCAGAGGTGCATCCAGCTGCATGTGTCCCTGATAACTACTCTGGCAAGAGGTGCATCCAACTTCAAGTATTGCTGATAATTACATTGGCAAGAGTTGTATCCAGCTGTATGTGTCCATGATAATTACACTGGCATGAGGTGCATCCAGCTGCACGTATCCCAGATAAGTACTCTGGCAAGAGGTGCATCCAGCTGCACGTGTCCCTGATAATTACTCCGGCAAGAGGAACATCCAGCTACACGTGTCCCAGGTAATTACTCTGGCAAGAATTACATCGAGCTGCAAGTGACCCTGATAATTACACTGGCCAGAGGTGCATCCAGCTGCATGTGTCCCTGATAATTAATCTGGCAAGATTTGCATCCAGCTGAACGTGTCCCTGATAATTACTCCAGCAAGAGGTGCATCCAGCTGCACGTGTCCCTGATAATTACTCCGGCAAGAGGTGCATCCAGCTGCACAGGTCACTGATAATTACTCTGGCAAGAGGTGCATCCCGCTGCAGGTGATCCTGATACTTACGCCAGCCAGAGGTGCACCCTGCTGCATGTGTCCCTGATAATTACTCTGGCAAGACGTGCATCCAACTTCAAGTATTGCTGATAATTACATTGACAAGAGTTGTATCCAGCTGTATGTGTCCATGATAATTACGCTGGCAAGAGGTGCATCCAGCTGCACGTATCCCTGATAAGTACTCTGGCAAGAGGTGCATCCAGCTGCATGTGTCCCTGATAATTACAGCGGCCAAAGGTGCATCCAGCCGCACCTGTCCCTGATAATTACAAAGACAAGAGGTGCATCCAGCTGCATGTGACCTTATAAATACAGCAGCAAGAGTTACAGCCAGCTGCAAGTGACCCTGATAATTACTCCGGCAAGAGGTGCATCCAGCTGCATGTGTCCCTGATAATTACAGCGGCAAGAGTTACATCCAGCTGCACGTTTTCCTGATAATTACAAAGACAAGAGGTGCATCCAGCTGCATGTGTACCTGATAATTACTCTGGTAAGAGGTGCATCCAGCTGCAAGTGAACATTATAATTACACCGGCCAGAGGTGCATCTAGCTGCATGTGTCCCTGATAATTACACTGGCAAGAGGTACATCCAGCTGCAGGTGACCCTGATAATTACATCAGCCAGAGGTGCATCCAGCTGCATGTGTCCCTGATAATTACTCTGGATAAGAGGTGCATCCAACTTCAAGTATCGCTGATAATTACACTGGCAAGAGTTGCATGCAGCTGTATGTGTCCATGATAATTACACTGGCAAGAGGTGCATCCAGCTCCACGTGTCCCTGATAATTAAAAAGACAAGAGGTGCATCCATCTGCACGTGTCCCTGATAATTACTCTGGCAAGAGGTGCATCCAGCTGCACGTGTCCCTGATCATTACTATGGTAAGAGGTGCATCCATCTGCAGGTGACACTGATAATTACACTGGCCAGAGGTGCATCCAGCTGCAAGTGAACCTTATAATTACAGCGGCAAGAGTTACATCCAGCTGCAAGAGACCCTGAGAATTACTCCGGCAAGAGGTGCATCCAGCTGCAGGTGTCCCTGATAATTATTCCGGCAAGTGATGCATCCAGCTGTGCGTGTCCCTGGTAATTACAGTGGCAAGAGGTGCATCCAGCTGCAAATGTCCCTGATAATTACTCCGGCAAGAGGTGCATCCACGTGCATGTGTCCCTGATAATTACTCCGGCAAGAGGAGCATCCAGCTACAATTGTCCCTGATAATTACTCCACCCTGATAATTACACAGGCCAGAGGTGCATCCAGCTGCATGTGTCCCTGATAATTACAAAGACAAGAGGTGCATCCAGCTGCACATGTCCCTGATAATTACTCCGGCAAGAAGTGTATCCAGCTGCAAGTGACCCTGATAATTACACTGGCAAGAGGTGAATCCAGCTGCACGTGTCCCTGATAATTATACCTGCAAGAGGTTCATCCAGCTGCAAGTGACCCTGATAATTACACCAGCAAGAGGTGCATCCAGCTGCATGTGTCCCTGATAATTACAGTGTCAAGAGGTGCATCCAGCTGCAGGTGACCCTGATAATTACATCAGCCAGAGCTGCATCCAGCTGCAAGTGACCCTGATAATTACTCCGGCAAGAGGTGCATCCAGCTGCACGTGTCCCTGATAAATACAAAGACAAGAGTTGTATACAGCTGCACATGTCCCTGATAATTACTCCGGAAAGATGTGTATCCAGCTGCAAGTGACCCTGATAATTACACTGGCAAGAGGTGAATCCAGCTACACGTGTCCCAGATAATTCCTCTGGCAAGAATTACATCCAGCTGCAAGTGACCCTGAAATTACACCGGCCAGAGGTGCATCAGGCTGCATGTGTCCCTGATAATTAATCTGGCAAGATTTGCATCCAGCTGAACGTTTCCCTGATAATTACTCCGGCAAGAGGTGGATCCAGCTGCACGTGTCCCTGATAATTACTCCGGAAAGAGGTGCATCCATCTGCACGTGTCCCTGATAATTACTCTAGCAAGAGGTGCATCCAGCTGCACGTGTCCCTGATCATTACTATGGTAAGAAGTGCATCCAGCTGCAGGTGACCCTGATAATTACACTGGCCAGAGGTGCATCCAGCTGCAAGTGAACCTTATAATTGCAGCGGCAAGAGTTACATCCAGCTGCAAGTGACCCTGAGAATTACTCCGGCAAGAGGTGCATCCAGCTACATGTGTCCCTGATAATTATTCCGGCAAGAGATGCATCCAGCTGCACATGTCCCTGATAATACTCCGGCGAGAGGTGCATCCAGCTACACGTGTCCCTGATAATTACTCCACCCTGATAATTACAGTGGCAAGAGGTGCATCCAGCTGCACATGTCCCTGATAATTACTCCGGCAAGAGGTGCATCCAGCTACACGTGTCCCTGATAATTACTCCGACCTGATAATTACACCGGCCAGAGGTGCATCCAGCTGCATGTGTCCCTGATAATTACACTGGCAAGATTTGCATCGAGCTGCAGGTGACGCAGATAATTACATCAGCCAGAGGTGCATCCAGCTGCATGTGTCCCTGATAATTACTCTGGCAAGAGATGCATCCAACTTCAAGTATCGCTGATAATTACACCTGCAAGAGTTGTATCCAGCTGTATGTGTCCATGATAATTACACTGGCAAGAGGTGCATCCAGCTGCACGTATCCCTGATAAGTACTCTGGCAAGAGGTGCATCGAGCTGCACGTTTCCCTGATAATTACTCCGGCAAGAGGTGCATCCAGCTGCAAGTGACCCTGATAATTACACTGGCAAGAGGTGAATCCAACTACACGTGTCCCTGATAATTACACCGGCAAGTGCATCCAGCTGCATGTGTCCCTGATAATTACTCCGGCAAGAGGAGCATCCACCTACACTTGTCCCTGATAATTACTCCACCCTGATAATTACACCGGCCAGAGGTGCATCCAGCTGCATGTGTCCTTGATAATTACACTGGCAAGATTTGCATCCAGCTGCACGTGTCCCTGATAATGACTCCGGCAAGAGGTGCATCCAGCTGCAAGTGTCCCTGATAATTACTCTGGTAAGAGGTGCATCCAGCTGCAAGTGAACATTATAATTACACCGGCCAGAGTTGCATCCAGCTGCACGTGTCCCTGATAATTACTCCGGCAAGAGGTGCATCTAGCTGCATGTGTCCCTGATAATTACACTGGCAAGAGGTGCATCCAGCTGCAGGTGACCCTGATAATTACATCAGCCAGAGGTGCATCCAGTTGCATGTGTCCCTGATAATTACTCTGGATAAGAGGTGCATCCAACTTCAAGTATCGCTGATAATTACACTGGCAAGAGTTGCATGAAGCTGTATGTGTCCATGATAATTACACTGGCAAGAGGTGCATCCAGCTCCACGTGTCCCTGATAATTAAAAAGACAAGAGGTGCATCAATCTGCACGTGTTCCTGATAATTACTCTGGCAAGAGGTGCATCCAGCTGCACGTGTCCCTGATCATTACTATGGTAAGAGGTGCATCCAGCTGCAGGTGACCCTGATAATTACACTGGCCAGAGGTGCATCCAGCTGCAAGTGAACCTTATAATTACAGCGGCAAGAGTTACATCCAGCTGCAAGTGACCCTGATAATTACTCCGGCAAGAGGTGCATCCAGCTGCATGTGTCCCTGATAATTATTCCGGCAAGAGATGCATCCAGCTGTACGTGTCCCTGATAATTACAGTGGCAAGAGGTGCATCCAGCTCCACGTGTCCCTGATAATGACTCCGGAAAGAGGTGCATCCAGCTGCAAGTGTCCCTGATAATTACTCCGGCAAGAGGTGCATCCAGCTGCATTTATCCCTGTTAATTATTCCGGCAAGAGATGCATCCAGCTGTGCGTGTCCCTGATAATTACAGTGGCAAGAGGTGCATCCAGCTGCACATGTCCCTGATAATTACTCCGGCAAGAGGTGCATCCAGCTGCATGCGTCCCTGATAATTCCTCAGGCAAGAGGAGCAACCAGCTACACGTGTCCCTGATAATTACTCCACCCTGATAATTACAACGGCCAGAGGTGCATCCAGCTGCATGTGTCCCTGAAAATTACACTGGCAAGATTTGCATCCAGCTGCAGGTGTCCCTGATAATTACATCAGCCAGAGGTGCATCCAGCTGCATGTGTCCCTGATAATTACTCTGGCAAGAGGTGTATCCAACTTCAAGTATCGCTGATAATTACACTGGCAAGAGTTGTATCCAGCTGTATGTGTCCATGATAATTACACTGGCAGGAGGTGCATCCAGCTGCACGTATCCCTGATAAGTCCTCTGGCAAGATGTGCATCGAGCTGCACGTGTCCCTGATAATTACTCCGGCAAGAGGTGCATCCAGCTGCATGCGTCCCTGAAAATTACTCCGGCAAGAGGAGCATCCACCTACACTTGTCGCTTATAATCACTCCACCCTGATAATTACACCGGCCAGAGGTGCATCCAGTTGCATGTGTACTTGATAATTACACTGGCAAGATTTGCATCCAGCTGAACGTGTCCCTGATAATGACTCCGGCAAGAGGTGCATCCAGCTGCAAGTGTCCCTGATAATTACTCTGAGAAGAGGTGCATCCAGCTGCAAGTGAACATTATAATTACACCGGCCGGAGGTGCATCCAGCTGCGCGTGTCCCTGATAATTACTCCGGCAAGAGGTGCACCTAGCTGCATGTGTCCCTGATGATTACACTGGCAAGAGGTGCATCCAGCTGCAGGTGACCCTGATAATTACATCAGCCAGAGGTGCATCCAGCTGCATGTGTCCCTGATAATTACTCTGGATAAGAGGTGCATCCAACTTCAAGTATCGCTGATAATTACACTGGCAAGAGTTGCATGAAGCTGTATGTGTCCATGATAATTACACTGGCAAGAGGTGCATCCAGCTCCACGTGTCCCTGATAATTAAAAAGACAAGAGGTGCATCCATCTGCACGTGTCCCTGATAATTACTCTGGCAAGAATTACATCCAGCTGCAAGTGACCCTGATAATTACACCGGCCAGAGATGCATCCAGCTGCATGTGTCCCTGATAATTAATCTGGCAAGATTTGCATCCAGCTGAACGTTTCCCTGATAATTACTCCGGCCAGAGGTGGATCCAGCTGCACGTGTCCCTGATAATTACTCCGGCAAGAGGTGCATCCAGCTGCATGGGTCCGTGATAATTACTCTGGCAAGAGGTGCATCCAGCTGCAAGTGACCCTGATAATTACACCGGCCAGAGGTGCATCCAGCTGCATGTGTCACTGATAATTAATCTGGCAATATTTGCATCCAGCTCAACGTGTCCCTGATAATTACTCCGGCAAGAGGTGCATCCATCTGCACGTGTCCCTGATAATTACTCTGGCAAGAGGTGCATCCAGCTGAACGTGTCCCTGATCATTACTATGGTAAGAGGTGCATCCAGCTGCAGGTGACCCTGATAATTACAGCGGCAAGAGTTACATCCAGCTGCAAGTGACCCTGAGAATTACTCCGGCAAGAGGTGCATCCAGCTACATGTGTCCCTGATAATTATTCCGGCAAGAGATGCATCCAGCTGCACATGTCCCTGATAATTACTCCGGCAAGAGGTGCATACAGCTACACGTGTCCCTGATAATTATTCCACCCTGATAATTACACCGGGCAGAGGTGCATCCAGCTGCATGTGTCCCTGATAATTACACTGGCAAGATTTGCATCCAGCTGCAGGTGACCCTGATAATTCCATCAGCCAGAGGTGCATCCAGCTGCATGTGTCCCTGATAATTACTCTGGCAAGAGATGCATCCAACTTCAAGTATCGCTGATAATTACACTGGCAAGAGTTGTATCCAGCTGTATGTGTCCATGATAATTACACTGGCAAAAGGTGCATCCAGCTGCACGTATCCCTGATAAGTACTCTGGCAAGAGGTGCATCGAGCTGCACGTGTCCCTGATAATTACTCCGGCAAGAGGTGCATCCAGCTGCAAGTGACCCTGATAATTACACTGGCAAGAGGTGAATCCACCTACATGTGTCCCTGATAATTACACCGGCAAGAGGTTTATCCAGCTGCAAGTGACCCTGATAATTACACCAGCAAGAGGTGCATCCAGCTGCATGTGTCCCTGATAATTACTCCGGCAAGAGGAGCTTCCACCTACACTTGTCCCTGATAATTACTCCACCCTGATAATTACACCGGCCAGAGGTGTATCCAGCTGCAAGTGACCCTGATAATTACTCCGGCAAGAGGTGCATCCAGCTGCACGTGTCCATGATAATTACAAAGACAAGAGGTGCATCCAGCTGCACATGTCCCTGATAATTACTCCGGCAAGAGGTGTATCCAGCTGCAAGTGACCCTGATAATTACACTGGCAAGAGGTGAATCCAGCTGCACGTGTCCCTGATAATTATACCGGCAAGAGTTCATCCAGCTGCAAGTGACCCTGATAATTACACCAGCAAGAGGTGCATCCAGCTGCATGTGTCCCAGATAATTACAGTGGCAAGAGGTGCATCCAGCTGCAGGTGACCCTGATAATTACATCAGCCAGAGGTGCATCCAGCTGCATGTGTCCCTGATAATTACTCTGGCAAGAGGTGCATCCAACTTCAAGTATTGCTGATAATTACATTGGCAAGCGTTGTATCCAGCTGTATGTGTCCATGATAATTACACTGGCAAGAGGTGCATCCAGCTGCACGTATCCCTGATAAGTACTCTGGCAAGAGGTGTATCCAGCTGCACGTGTCCCTGATAATTACTCCGGCAAGAGGAACATCCAGCTACACGTGTCCCAGATAATTACTCTGGCAAGAATTACATCCAGCTGCAAGTGACCCTGATAATTACACCGGCCAGAGGTGCATCCAGCTGCATGTGTCCCTGATAATTAATCTGGCAAGATTTGCATCCAGCTGAACGTGTCCCTGATAATTACTCCGGCAAGAGGTGGATCCAGCTGCAAATGATCCTGATAATTACTCCGGCAAGAGGTGCATCCAGCTGCATTTATCCCTGTTAATTATTCCGGCAAGAGATGCATCCAGCTGTACGTGACCCTGATAATTACTCCGGCAAGAGGTGCATCCAGCTGCATGTATCCCTGATAATTACTCCGGCAAGAGTTGCATCCAGCTGCACATGTCCCTGATAATTACTCCGGCAAGAGGTGCATCCACCTGCATGTGTCCCTGATAATTACTCCGGCAAGAGGAGCATCCAGCTCCACGTGTCCCTGATAATTACTCCACCCTGATAATTACACTGGCCAGAGGAGCATCCAGCTGCATGTGTGCCTGATAATTACACTGGCAAGATTTGCATCCAGCTGAACGTGTCCCTGATAATTACTTTGGCAAGAGGTGCATCCAGCTGCAGGTGACCCTGATAATTACATCAGCCAGAGCTGCATCCAGCTGCAAGTGACCCTGATAATTACTACGGCAAGAGGTGCATCCAGCTGCACGTGTCCCTGATAATTACAAAGACAAGAGGTGTATACAGCTGCACATGTCCCTGATAATTACTCCGGCAAGAGGTGTATCCAGCTGCAAGTGACCCTGATAATTACACTGGCAAGTGGTGAATCCAGCTACACGTGTCCCAGATAATTACTCTGGCAAGAATTACATCCAGCTGCAAGTGACCCTGATAATTACACCGGCCAGAGATGCATCCAGCTGCATGTGTCCCTGATAATTAATCTGGCAAGATTTGCATCCAGCTGAACGTTTCCCTGATAATTACTCCGGCAAGAGGTGGATCCAGCTACACGTGTCCCTGATAATTACTCCGGCAAGAGGTGCATCCAGCTGCATGGGTCCGTGATAATTACTCTGGCAAGAGGTGCATCCAGCTGCAAGTGACCCTGATAATTACACCGGCCAGAGGTGCATCCAGCTGCATGTGTCACTGATAATTAATCTGGCAATATTTGCATCCAGCTCAACGTGTCCCTGATAATTACTCCGGCAAGAGGTGCATCCATCTGCACGTGTCCCTGATAATTACTCTGGCAAGAGGTGCATCCAGCTGCACGTGTCCCTGATCATTACTATGGTAAGAGGTGCATCCAGCTGCAGGTGACCCTGATAATTACAGCGGCAAGAGTTACATCCAGCTGCAAGTGACCCTGAGAATTACTCCGGCAAGAGGTGCATCCAGCTACATGTGTCCCTGATAATTATTCCGGCAAGAGATGCATCCAGCTGCACATGTCCCTGATAATTACTCCGGCAAGAGGTGCATACAGCTACACGTGTCCCTGATAATTATTCCACCCTGATAATTACACCGGGCAGAGGTGCATCCAGCTGCATGTGTCCCTGATAATTACACTGGCAAGATTTGCATCCAGCTGCAGGTGACCCTGGTAATTACATCAGCCAGAGGTGCATCCAGCTGCATGTGTCCCTGATAATTACTCTGGCAAGAGATGCATCCAACTTCAAGTATCGCTGATAATTACACTGGCAAGAGTTGTATCCAGCTGTATGTGTCCATGATAATTACACTGGCAAGAGGTGCATCCAGCTGCACGTATCCCTGATAAGTACTCTGGCAAGAGGTGCATCGAGCTGCACGTGTCCCTGATAATTACTCCGGCAAGAGGTGCATCCAGCTGCAAGTGACCCTGATAATTACACTGGCAAGAGGTGAATCCACCTACATGTGTCCCTGATAATTACACCGGCAAGAGGTTTATCCAGCTGCAAGAGACCCTGATAATTACACCAGCAAGAGGTGCATCCAGCTGCATGTGTCCCTGATAATTACTCCGGCAAGAGGAGCTTCCACCTACACTTGTCCCTGATAATTACTCCACCCTGATAATTACACCGGCCAGAGGTGCATCCAGCTGCATGTGTCCTTGATAATTACACTGGCAAGAGGTGAATCCAGCTGCACGTGACCGTGATAATTACATCAGCCAGAGGTGCATCCAGTTGCATGTGTCCCTGATAATTACAACGGCCAGAGTTGCATCTAGCTGCATGTGTCCCTGATAATTACACTGGCAAGAGGTTCATCCAGCTGCACGTGACCCTGATAATTACATCAGCCAGAGGTGCATCCAGTTGCATGTGTCCCTGATAATTACTCTGGATAAGAGGTGCATCCAACTTCAAGTATCGCTGATAATTACACTGGCAAGAGTTGCATGAAGCTGTATGTGTCCATGATAATTACACTGGCAAGAGGTGCATCCAGCTCCACGTGTCCCTGATAATTAAAAAGACAAGAGGTGCATCAATCTGCACGTGTTCCTGATAATTACTCTGGCAAGAGGTGCATCCAGCTGCACGTGTCCCTGATCATTACTATGGTAAGAGGTGCATCCAGCTGCAGGTGACCCTGATAATTACACTGGCCAGAGGTGCATCCAGCTGCAAGTGAACCTTATAATTACAGCGGCCAGAGTTACATCCAGCTGCAAGTGACCCTGATAATTACTCAGGCAAGAGGTGCATCCAGCTGCATGTGTCCCTGATAATTATTCCGGCAAGAGATGCATCCAGCTGTACGTGTCCCTGATAATTACAGTGGCAAGAGGTGCATCCACTGCAGGTGATCCTGATAATTACACCAGACAGAGGTGCATCCAGCTGCAAGTGACCCTGATAATTACTCCGGCAAGAGGAGCATCCAGCTGCACGTGTCCCTGATAATTACAAAGACAAGAGGTGCATCCAGCTGCACATGTCCCTGATAATTACTCCGGCAAGAGGTGCATCCAGCTGCACGTGACCCTGATAATTACATCAGCCAGAGGTGCGTCCAGCTGCATGTGTCCCTGATAATTACTCTGGATAAGAGGTGCATCAAACTACAAGTATCGCTGATAATTACACTGGCAAGAGTTGCATCCAGCTGTATGTGTCCATGATAATTACACTGGCAAGAGGTACATCCAGCTCAACGTGTCCCTGATAATTAAAAAGACAAGAGCTGCATCCATCTCCACGTGTCCCTGATAATTACTCTGGCAAGAGGTGCATCCAGCTGCACGTGTCCCTGATCATTACTATGGTAAGAGGTGCATCCAGCTGCAGGTGACCCTGATCATTACCCTGGCCAGAGGTGCATCCAGCTTCAAGTGAACCTTATAATTACAGCGGCAAGAGTTACATCCAGCTGCAAGTGACCCTGATAATTACTCCGGCAAGAGGTCCATCCAGCTGCATGTGTCCCTGATAATTATTCTGGCAAGAGATGCATCCAGCTGTACGTGTCCCTGATAATTACTCGGCAAGAGGTGCATCCAGCTGCATGTGTCCCTGATAATTACTCCGGCAAGAGGAGCATCCAGCTACACGTGTCCCTGATAATTACTCCACCCTGATAATTACACCGGCCAGAGGTGAATCCAGCTACACGTGTCCCAGATAATTACTCTGGCAAGAATTACATCCAGCTGCAAGTGACCCTGATAATTACACCGGCCAGAGATGCATCCAGCTGCATGTGTCCCTGATAATTAATCTGGATAAGAGGTTCATCCAACTTCAAGTATCGCTGATAATTACACTTTCAAGAGTTGCATGCAGCTGTATGTGTCCATGATAATTACACTGGCAAGAGGTGCATCCAGCTCCACGTGTCCCTGAAAATTAAAAAGACAAGAGGTGCATCCATCTGCACGTGTCCCTGATAATTACTCTGGCAAGAGGTGCATCCAGCTGCACGTGTCCCTGATCATTACTATGGTAAGAGGTGCATCCAGCTGCAGGTGACCCTGATAATTACACTGGCCAGAGGTGCATCCAGCTGCAAGTGAACCTTATAATTACAGCGGCAAGAGTTACATCCAGCTGCATGTGTCCCTGATAATTAATCTGGCAAGTGGTGCATCCAGCTGAAATTATCCCTTATAATTACAGCGCCAAGAGTTACATCCAGCTGCAAGTGACCTTGATAATTACTCCGGCAAGAGGTGCATCCAGCTGCATTTATCACTGTTAATTATTCCGGCAAGAGATGCATCCAGCTGTACGTGTCCCTGATAATTACTCCGGCAAGAGGTGCATCCAGCTGCATGTATCCCTGATAATTACTCCGGCAAGAGTTGCATCCAGCAGCACATGTCCCTGATAATTACTCCGGCAAGAGGTGCATCCACCTGCATGTGTCCCTGATAATTACTCCGGCAAGAGGAGCATCCAGCTACAATTGTCCCTGATAATTACTCCACCCTGATAATTACACCGGCCAGAGGTGCATCCAGCTGCATGTGTCCCTGATAATTACACTGGCCAGATTTGCATCCAGCTGAACGTGTCCCTGATAATTACTCTGGCTAGAGGTGCATCCAGCTGCACGTTTTCCTGATAATTACAAAGACAAGAGGTGCATCCAGCTGCATGTGTACCTGATAATTACAGCGGCAAGAGTTACATCCAGCTGCACGTTTTCCTGATAATTACAAAGACAAGAGGTGCATCCAGCTGCATGTGTAGCTGATAATGATAATTACACTGGCAAGAGTTGCATGCAGCTGTATGTGTCCATGATAATTACACTGGCAAGAGGTGCATCCAGCTCCACGTGTCCCTGATAATTAAAAAGACAAGAGGTGCATCCATCTGCACGTGTCCCTGATAATTACTCTGGCAAGAGGTGCATCCAGCTGCAGGTGACCCTGATAATTACACTGGCCAGAGGTGCATCCAGCTGCAAGTGAACCTTATAATTACAGCGGCAAGAGTTACATCCAGCTGCATGTGTCCCTGATAATTATTCCGGCAAGTGATGCATCCAGCTGTGCGTGTCCCTGATAATTATTGTGGCAAGAGGTGCATCCAGCTGCACATGTCCCTGATAATTACAGTGGCAAGAGGTGCATCCAGCTGCATGTGTCCCTGATAATTACTCCGGCAAGAGGAGCATTCAGCTACACGTGTCCGTGATAATTACTCCACCCTGATAATTACACCGGCCAGAGGTGCATCCAGCTGCATGTGTCCTTGATAATTACACTGGCAAGATTTGCATCCAGCTGAACGTGTCCCTGATCATGACTCCGGCAAGAGGTGCATCCAGCTGCAAGTGTCCCTGATAATTACTCTGGTAAGAGGTGCATCCAGCTGCAAGTGAACATTATAATTACACCGGCCAGAGGTGCATCCAGCTGCATGTGTCCCTGATAATTACACTGGCAAGAGGTGCATCCAGCTGCACGTGTCCCTGATCATTACTATGGTAAGAGGTGCATCCAGCTGCAGGTGACCCTGATAATTACACTGGCCAGAGGTGCATCCAGCTGCAAGTGAACCTTATAATTACAGCGGCAAGAGTTACATCCAGCTGCAAGTGACCCTGAGAATTACTCCGGCAAGAGGTGGATCCATCTGCACGTGTCCCTGATAATTACTCCGGCAAGAGGTGCATCCAGGTGCACGGGTCCCTGATAATTACTCTGGAAAGAGGTGCATCCAGCTGCAAGTGACCCTGATAATTACACCGGCCAGAGGTGCATCCAGCTGCATGTGTCCCTGATAATGAATCTGGCAATATTTGCATCCAGCTGAACGTGTCCCTGATAATTACTCCGGCAAGAGGTGCATCCAGCTGCACGTGTCCATGATAATTACTCTGGCAAGAGGTGCATCCAGCTGCACGTGTCCCTGATCATTACTATGGTAAGAGGTGCATCCAGCTGCAGGTGACCCTGATAATTACACTGGCCAGAGGTGCATCCAGCTGCAAGTGAACCTTATAATTACAGCGGCAAGAGTTACATCCAGCTGCAAGTGACCCTGAGAATTACTCCGGCAAGAGGTTCAACTAGCTGCATGTGTCCCTGATAATTATTCCGGCAAGAGATGCATCCAGCTGGGCGTGTCCCTGATAATTACAGTGGCAAAAGGTGCATCCAGCTGCACATGTCCCTGATAATTACTCCGGCAATAGGTGCATCCAGCTGCATGTGTCCCTGATAATTACTCCGGCAAGAGGAGCAAACAGCTACACGTGTCCCTGATCATTACTCCACCCTGATAATTACACCGGCCAGAGGTGCATCCAGCTGCATTTGTCCCTGATAATTACTCTGGCAAGAGGTGCATCCAACTTCATGTATCGCTGATAATTACACTGGCAAGATTTGCATCCAGCTGCAGGTGACCCTGATAATTACATCAGCCAGAGGTGCATCCAGCTGCATGTGTCCCTGATAATTACTCTGGCAAGAGGTGCATCCAACTTCAAGTATCGCTGATAATTACACTGGCAAGAGTTGTATCCAGCTGTATGTGTCCATGATAATTACTCTGGCAAGTGGTGCATCCAGCTGAACGTATCCCTTATAATTACAGCAGCAAGAGTTACATCCAGCTGCAAGTGACCCTGATAATTACTCCGGCAAGAGGTGCATCCACTCCATGTGTCCCTGATAATTACTCTGGCAAGTGGTGCATCCAGCTGAACGTATCCCTTATAATTACAGCGCCAAGAGTTACATCCAGCTGCAAGTGACCCTGATAATTACTCCGGCAAGAGGTGCATCCAGCTGCATTTATCCCTGTTAATTATTCCGGCAAGAGATGCATCCAGCTGTACGTGTCCCTGATAATTACTCCGGCAAGAGGTGCATCCAGCTGCATGTATCCCTGATAATTACTCCGGCAAGAGTTGCATCCAGCTGCATGTGTCCCTGATAATTACTCCGGCAAGAGGAGCATCCAGCTACAATTGTCCCTGATAATTACTCCACCCTGATAATTACACCGGCCAGAGGTGCATCCAGCTGCATGTGTCCCTGATAATTACACTGGCAAGATTTGCATCCAGCTGAACGTGTCCCTGATAATTACTCTGGCAAGAGGTGCATCCAGCTGCAGGTGATCCTGATAATTACATCAGCCAGAGGTGCATCCAGCTGCATGTGTCCCTGATAACTACTCTGGCAAGAGGTGCATCCAACTTCAAGTATTGCTGATAATTACATTGGCAAGAGTTGTATCCAGCTGTATGTGTCCATGATAATTACACTGGCATGAGGTGCATCCAGCTGCACGTATCCCAGATAAGTACTCTGGCAAGAGGTGCATCCAGCTGCACGTGTCCCTGATAATTACTCTGGCAAGAGGAACATCCAGCTACACGTGTCCCAGATAATTACTCTGGCAAGAATTACATCGAGCTGCAAGTGACACTGATAATTACACTGGCCAGAGGTGCATCCAGCTGCATGTGTCCCTGATAATTAATCTGGCAAGATTTGCATCCAGCTGAACGTGTCCCTGATAATTACTCCGGCAAGAGGTGCATCCAGCTGCACGTGTCCCTGATAATTACTCCGGCAAGAGGTGCATCCAGCTGCACAGGTCACTGATAATTACTCTGGCAAGAGGTGCATCCAGCTGCAGGTGATCCTGATAATTACGCCAGCCAGAGGTGCACCCTGCTGCATGTGTCCCTGATAATTACTCTGGCAAGACGTGCATCCAACTTCAAGTATTGCTGATAATTACATTGACAAGAGTTGTATCCAGCTGTATGTGTCCATGATAATTACGCTGGCAAGAGGTGCATCCAGCTGCACGTATCCCTGATAAGTACTCTGGCAAGAGGTGCATCCAGCTGCATGTGTCCCTGATAATTACAGCGGCCAAAGGTGCATCCAGCCGCACGTGTCCCTGATAATTACAAAGACAAGAGGTGCATCCAGCTGCATGTGTACCTGATAATTACTCTGGTAAGAGGTGCATCCAGCTGCAAGTGAACATTATAATTACACCGGCCAGAGGTGCATCTAGCTGCATGTGTCCCTGATAATTACACTGGCAAGAGGTACATCCAGCTGCAGGTGACCCTGATAATTACATCAGCCAGAGGTGCATCCAGCTGCATGTGTCCCTGATAATTACTCTGGATAAGAGGTGCATCCAACTTCAAGTATCGCTGATAATTACACTGGCAAGAGTTGCATGCAGCTGTATGTGTCCATGATAATTACACTGGCAAGAGGTGCATCCAGCTCCACGTGTCCCTGATAATTAAAAAGACAAGAGGTGCATCCATCTGCACGTGTCCCTGATAATTACTCTGGCAAGAGGTGCATCCAGCTGCACGTGTCCCTGATCATTACTATGGTAAGAGGTGCATCCAGCTGCAGGTGACCCTGATAATTACACTGGCCAGAGGTGCATCCAGCTGCAAGTGAACCTTATAATTACAGCGGCAAGAGTTACATCCAGCTGCAAGTGACCCTGATAATTACAGTGGCAAGAGGTGCATCCAGCTGCACATGACCCTGATAATTACTCCGGCAAGAGGTGCATCCACCTGCATGTGTCCCTGATAATTACTCCGGCAAAAGGAGCATCCAGCTACAATTGTCCCTGATAATTACTCCACACTGATAATTACACCGGCCAGAGGTGCATCCAGCTGCATGTGTCCCTGATAATTACACTGGCAAGATTTGCATCCAGCTGAACGTGTCCCTGATAATTTCTCTGGCTAGAGGTGCATACAGCTGCACGTTTTCCTGATAATTACAAAGACAAGAGGTGCATCCAGCTGCATGTGTACCTGATAATTACAGCGGCAAGAGTTACATCCAGCTGCACGTTTTCCTGATAATTACAAAGACAAGAGGTGCATCCAGCTGCATGTGTACCTGATAATTACTCTGGTAAGAGGTGCATCCAGCTGCAAGTGAACATTATAATTACACCGGCCAGAGGTGCATCTAGCTGCATGTCTCCCTGATAATTACACTGGCAAGAGGTGCATCCAGCTGCAGGTGACCCTGATAATTACATCAGCCAGAGGTGCATCCAACTGCATGTGTCCCTGATAATTACTCTGGATAAGAGGTGCATCCAACTTCAAGTATCGCTGATAATTACACTGGCAAGAGTTGCATGCAGCTGTATGTGTCCATGATAATTACACTGGCAAGAGGTGCATCCAGCTCCACGTGTCCCTGATAATTAAAAAGACAAGAGGTGCATCCATCTGCACGTGTCCCTGATAATTACTCTGGCAAGAGGTGCATCCAGCTGCACGTGTCCCTGATCATTACTATGGTAAGAGGTGCATCCAGCTGCAGGTGACCCTGATAATTACACTGGCCAGAGGTGCATCCAGCTGCAAGTGAACCTTATAATTACAGCGGCAAGAGTTACATCCAGCTGCATGTGTCCCTGATAATTATTCCGGCAAGTGATGCATCCAGCTGTGCGTGTCCCTGATAATTATAGTGGCAAGAGGTGCATCCAGTTGCACATGTCCCTGATAATTACAGTGGCAAGAGGTGCATCCAGCTGCATGTGTCCCTGATAATTACTCCGGCAAGAGGAGCATTCAGCTACACGTGTCCGTGATAATTACTCCACCATGATAATTACACCGGCCAGAGGTGCATCCAGCTGCATGTGTCCCTGATAATTACTCTGGCAAGAGCTGCATCCAACTTCAAGTATTGCTGATAATTACATTGGCAAGAGTTGTATCCAGCTGTATGTGTCCATGATAATTACACTGGCAAGAGGTGCATCCAGCTGCACGTATCCCTGATAATTACACTGGCCAGAGGTGCATCCAGCTGCATGTGTCCCTGAATATTAATCTGGCAAGATTTGCATCCAGCTGAACGTGTCCCTGATAATTACTCCGGCAAGAGGTGGATCCAGCTGCACGTGTCCCTGATAATTACTCCGGCAAGCGGTGCATCCAGCTGCACGGGTCCCTTATAATTACTCTGGCAAGAGGTGCATCCAGTTGCAAGTGACCCTGATAATTACACCGGCCAGAGGTGCATCCAGCTGCATGTGTCCCTGATAATGAATCGGGCAATATTTGCATCCAGCTGAACGTGTCCCTGATAATTACTCCGGCAAGAGGTTCA
This sequence comes from Narcine bancroftii, assembly GCF_036971445.1. NCBI lineage: Eukaryota > Metazoa > Chordata > Chondrichthyes > Torpediniformes > Narcinidae > Narcine > Narcine bancroftii. The sequence goes on from NC_091481.1 coordinate 39,735,111, forward strand.
TCCAGCTGCACGTGTCCATGATAATTACTCTGGCAAGAGGTGCATCCAGCTGCACGTGTCCCTGATCATTACTATGGTAAGAGATGCATCCAGCTGCAGGTGACCCTGATAATTACACTGGCCAGAGGTGCATCCAGCTGCAAGTGAACCTTATAATTACAGCGGCAAGAGTTACATCCAGCTGCATGTGTCCCTGATAATTATTCCGGCAAGTGATGCATCCAGCTGTGCGTGTCCCTGATAATTATTGTGGCAAGAGGTGCATCCAGCTGCACATGTCCCTGATAATTACAGTGGCAAGAGGTGCATCCAGCTGCATGTGTCCCTGATAATTACTCCGGCAAGAGGAGCATTCAGCTACACGTGTCCGTGATAATTACTCCACCCTGATAATTACACCGGTCAGAGGTGCATCCAGCTGCATGTGTCCCTGATAATTACTCTGGCAAGAGCTGCATCCATCTTCAAGTATTGCTGATAATTACATTGGCAAGAGTTGTATCCAGCTGTATGTGTCCATGATAATTACACTGGCAAGAGATGCATCCAGCTGCACGTATCCCTGATAAGTACTCTGGCAAGAGGTGTATCCAGCTGCACGTGTCCCTGATAATTACTCCGGCAAGAGGAACATCCAGCTACACGTGTCCCAGATAATTACTCTGGCAAGAATTACATCCAGCTGCAAGTGACCCTGATAATTACACTGGCCAGAGGTGCATCCAGCTGCATGTGTCCCTGAATATTAATCTGGCAAGATTTGCATCCAGCTGAACGTGTCCCTGATAATTACTCCGGCAAGAGGTGGATCCAGCTGCACGTGTCCCTGATAATTACTCCGGCAAGAGGTGCATCCAGCTGCACGGGTCCCTGATAATTACTCTGGCAAGAATTACATCCAGCTGCAAGTGACCCTGATAATTACACCGGCCAGAGATGCATCCAGCTGCATGTGTCCCTGATAATTAATCTGGATAAGAGGTGCATCCAACTTCAAGTATCGCTGATAATTACACTGGCAAGAGTTGCATGCAGCTGTATGTGTCCATGATAATTACACTGGCAAGAGGTGCATCCAGCTCCACGTGTCCCTGAAAATTAAAAAGACAAGAGGTGCATCCATCTGCACGTGTCCCTGATAATTACTCTGGCAAGAGGTGCATCCAGCTGCACGTGTCCCTGATCATTACTATGGTAAGAGGTGCATCCAGCTGCAGGTGACCCTGATAATTACACTGGCCAGAGGTGCATCCAGCTGCAAGTGAACCTTATAATTACAGCGGCAAGAGTTACATCCAGCTGCATGTGTCCCTGATAATTAATCTGGCAAGTGGTGCATCCAGCTGAAATTATCCCTTATAATTACAGCGCCAAGAGTTACATCCAGCTGCAAGTGACCTTGATAATTACTCCGGCAAGAGGTGCATCCAGCTGCATTTATCACTGTTAATTATTCCGGCAAGAGATGCATCCAGCTGTACGTGTCCCTGATAATTACTCCGGCAAGAGGTGCATCCAGCTGCATGTATCCCTGATAATTACTCCGGCAAGAGTTGCATCCAGCAGCACATGTCCCTGATAATTACTCCGGCAAGAGGTGCATCCACCTGCATGTGTCCCTGATAATTACTCCGGCAAGAGGAGCATCCAGCTACAATTGTCCCTGATAATTACTCCACCCTGATAATTACACCGGCCAGAGGTGCATCCAGCTGCATGTGTCCCTGATAATTACACTGGCCAGATTTGCATCCAGCTGAACGTGTCCCTGATAATTACTCTGGCTAGAGGTGCATCCAGCTGCACGTTTTCCTGATAATTACAAAGACAAGAGGTGCATCCAGCTGCATGTGTACCTGATAATTACAGCGGCAAGAGTTACATCCAGCTGCACGTTTTCCTGATAATTACAAAGACAAGAGGTGCATCCAGCTGCATGTGTAGCTGATAATGATAATTACACTGGCAAGAGTTGCATGCAGCTGTATGTGTCCATGATAATTACACAGGCAAGAGGTGCATCCAGCTCCACGTGTCCCTGATAATTAAAAAGACAAGAGGTGCATCCATCTGCACGTGTCCCTGATAATTACTCTGGCAAGAGGTGCATCCAGCTGCAGGTGACCCTGATAATTACACTGGCCAGAGGTGCATCCAGCTGCAAGTGAACCTTATAATTACAGCGGCAAGAGTTACATCCAGCTGCATGTGTCCCTGATAATTATTCCGGCAAGTGATGCATCCAGCTGTGCGTGTCCCTGATAATTATTGTGGCAAGAGGTGCATCCAGCTGCACATGTCCCTGATAATTACAGTGGCAAGAGGTGCATCCAGCTGCATGTGTCCCTGATAATTACTCCGGCAAGAGGAGCATTCAGCTACACGTGTCCGTGATAATTACTCCACCCTGATAATTACACCGGCCAGAGGTGCATCCAGCTGCATGTGTCCCTGATAATTACTCCGGCAAGAGGAACATCCAGCTACACGTGTCCCAGATAATTACTCTGGCAAGAATTACATCCAGCTGCAAGTGACCCTGATAATTACACTGGCCAGAGGTGCATCCAGCTGCATGTGTCCCTGAATATTAATCTGGCAAGATTTGCATCCAGCTGAACGTGTCCCTGATAATTACTCCGGCAAGAGGTGGATCCATCTGCACGTGTCCCTGATAATTACTCCGGCAAGAGGTGCATCCAGGTGCACGGGTCCCTGATAATTACTCTGGAAAGAGGTGCATCCAGCTGCAAGTGACCCTGATAATTACACCGGCCAGAGGTGCATCCAGCTGCATGTGTCCCTGATAATGAATCTGGCAATATTTGCATCCAGCTGAACGTGTCCCTGATAATTACTCCGGCAAGAGGTGCATCCAGCTGCACGTGTCCATGATAATTACTCTGGCAAGAGGTGCAACCAGCTGCACGTGTCCCTGATCATTACTATGGTAAGAGGTGCATCCAGCTGCAGGTGACCCTGATAATTACACTGGCCAGAGGTGCATCCAGCTGCAAGTGAACCTTATAATTACAGCGGCAAGAGTTACATCCAGCTGCAAGTGACCCTGAGAATTACTCCGGCAAGAGGTTCAACTAGCTGCATGTGTCCCTGATAATTATTCCGGCAAGAGATGCATCCAGCTGGGCGTGTCCCTGATAATTACAGTGGCAAAAGGTGCATCCAGCTGCACATGTCCCTGATAATTACTCCGGCAATAGGTGCATCCAGCTGCATGTGTCCCTGATAATTACTCCGGCAAGAGGAGCAAACAGCTACACGTGTCCCTGATCATTACTCCACCCTGATAATTACACCGGCCAGAGGTGCATCCAGCTGCATTTGTCCCTGATAATTACTCTGGCAAGAGGTGCATCCAACTTCAAGTATCGCTGATAATTACACTGGCAAGATTTGCATCCAGCTGCAGGTGACCCTGATAATTACATCACCAGAGGTGCATCCAGCTGCATGTGTCCCTGATAATTACTCTGGCAAGAGGTGCATCCAACTTCAAGTATCGCTGATAATTACACTGGCAAGAGTTGTATCCAGCTGTATGTGTCCATGATAATTACTCTGGCAAGTGGTGCATCCAGCTGAACGTATCCCTTATAATTACAGCAGCAAGAGTTACATCCAGCTGCAAGTGACCCTGATAATTACTCCGGCAAGAGGTGCATCCACTCCATGTGTCCCTGATAATTACTCTGGCAAGTGGTGCATCCAGCTGAACGTATCCCTTATAATTACAGCGCCAAGAGTTACATCCAGCTGCAAGTGACCCTGATAATTACTCCGGCAAGAGGTGCATCCAGCTGCATTTATCCCTGTTAATTATTCCGGCAAGAGATGCATCCAGCTGTACGTGTCCCTGATAATTACTCCGGCAAGAGGTGCATCCAGCTGCATGTATCCCTGATAATTACTCCGGCAAGAGTTGCATCCAGCTGCATGTGTCCCTGATAATTACTCCGGCAAGAGGAGCATCCAGCTACAATTGTCCCTGATAATTACTCCACCCTGATAATTACACCGGCCAGAGGTGCATCCAGCTGCATGTGTCCCTGATAATTACACTGGCAAGATTTGCATCCAGCTGAACGTGTCCCTGATAATTACTCTGGCAAGAGGTGCATCCAGCTGCAGGTGATCCTGATAATTACATCAGCCAGAGGTGCATCCAGCTGCATGTGTCCCTGATAACTACTCTGGCAAGAGGTGCATCCAACTTCAAGTATTGCTGATAATTACATTGGCAAGAGTTGTATCCAGCTGTATGTGTCCATGATAATTACACTGGCATGAGGTGCATCCAGCTGCACGTATCCCAGATAAGTACTCTGGCAAGAGGTGCATCCAGCTGCACGTGTCCCTGATAATTACTCTGGCAAGAGGAACATCCAGCTACACGTGTCCCAGATAATTACTCTGGCAAGAATTACATCGAGCTGCAAGTGACCCTGATAATTACACTGGCCAGAGGTGCATCCAGCTGCATGTGTCCCTGATAATTAATCTGGCAAGATTTGCATCCAGCTGAACGTGTCCCTGATAATTACTCCGGCAAGAGGTGCATCCAGCTGCACGTGTCCCTGATAATTACTCCGGCAAGAGGTGCATCCAGCTGCACAGGTCACTGATAATTACTCTGGCAAGAGGTGCATCCAGCTGCAGGTGATCCTGATAATTACGCCAGCCAGAGGTGCACCCTGCTGCATGTGTCCCTGATAATTACTCTGGCAAGACGTGCATCCAACTTCAAGTATTGCTGATAATTACATTGACAAGAGTTGTATCCAGCTGTATGTGTCCATGATAATTACGCTGGCAAGAGGTGCATCCAGCTGCACGTATCCCTGATAAGTACTCTGGCAAGAGGTGCATCCAGCTGCATGTGTCCCTGATAATTACAGCGGCCAAAGGTGCATCCAGCCGCACGTGTCCCTGATAATTACAAAGACAAGAGGTGCATCCAGCTGCATGTGTACCTGATAATTACTCTGGTAAGAGGTGCATCCAGCTGCAAGTGAACATTATAATTACACCGGCCAGAGGTGCATCTAGCTGCATGTGTCCCTGATAATTACACTGGCAAGAGGTACATCCAGCTGCAGGTGACCCTGATAATTACATCAGCCAGAGGTGCATCCAGCTGCATGTGTCCCTGATAATTACTCTGGATAAGAGGTGCATCCAACTTCAAGTATCGCTGATAATTACACTGGCAAGAGTTGCATGCAGCTGTATGTGTCCATGATAATTACACTGGCAAGAGGTGCATCCAGCTCCACGTGTCCCTGATAATTAAAAAGACAAGAGGTGCATCCATCTGCACGTGTCCCTGATAATTACTCTGGCAAGAGGTGCATCCAGCTGCACGTGTCCCTGATCATTACTATGGTAAGAGGTGAATCCAGCTGCAGGTGACCCTGATAATTACACTGGCCAGAGGTGCATCCAGCTGCAAGTGAACCTTATAATTACAGCGGCAAGAGTTACATCCAGCTGCAAGTGACCCTGATAATTACAGTGGCAAGAGGTGCATACAGCTGCACATGACCCTGATAATTACTCCGGCAAGAGGTGCATCCACCTGCATGTGTCCCTGATAATTACTCCGGCAAGAGGAGCATCCAGCTACAATTGTCCCTGATAATTACTCCACACTGATAATTACACCGGCCAGAGGTGCATCCAGCTGCATGTGTCCCTGATAATTACACTGGCAAGATTTGCATCCAGCTGAACGTGTCCCTGATAATTTCTCTGGCTAGAGGTGCATACAGCTGCACGTTTTCCTGATAATTACAAAGACAAGAGGTGCATCCAGCTGCATGTGTACCTGATAATTACAGCGGCAAGAGTTACATCCAGCTGCACGTTTTCCTGATAATTACAAAGACAAGAGGTGCATCCAGCTGCATGTGTACCTGATAATTACTCTGGTAAGAGGTGCATCCAGCTGCAAGTGAACATTATAATTACACCGGCCAGAGGTGCATCTAGCTGCATGTCTCCCTGATAATTACACTGGCAAGAGGTGCATCCAGCTGCAGGTGACCCTGATAATTACATCAGCCAGAGGTGCATCCAACTGCATGTGTCCCTGATAATTACTCTGGATAAGAGGTGCATCCAACTTCAAGTATCGCTGATAATTACACTGGCAAGAGTTGCATGCAGCTGTATGTGTCCATGATAATTACACTGGCAAGAGGTGCATCCAGCTCCACGTGTCCCTGATAATTAAAAAGACAAGAGGTGCATCCATCTGCACGTGTCCCTGATAATTACTCTGGCAAGAGGTGCATCCAGCTGCACGTGTCCCTGATCATTACTATGGTAAGAGGTGCATTCAGCTGCAGGTGACCCTGATAATTACACTGGCCAGAGGTGCATCCAGCTGCAAGTGAACCTTATAATTACAGCGGCAAGAGTTACATCCAGCTGCATGTGTCCCTGATAATTATTCCGGCAAGTGATGCATCCAGCTGTGCGTGTCCCTGATAATTATAGTGGCAAGAGGTGCATCCAGTTGCACATGTCCCTGATAATTACAGTGGCAAGAGGTGCATCCAGCTGCATGTGTCCCTGATAATTACTCCGGCAAGAGGAGCATTCAGCTACACGTGTCCGTGATAATTACTCCACCATGATAATTACACCGGCCAGAGGTGCATCCAGCTGCATGTGTCCCTGATAATTACTCTGGCAAGAGCTGCATCCAACTTCAAGTATTGCTGATAATTACATTGGCAAGAGTTGTATCCAGCTGTATGTGTCCATGATAATTACACTGGCAAGAGGTGCATCCAGCTGCACGTATCCCTGATAATTACACTGGCCAGAGGTGCATCCAGCTGCATGTGTCCCTGAATATTAATCTGGCAAGATTTGCATCCAGCTGAACGTGTCCCTGATAATTACTCCGGCAAGAGGTGGATCCAGCTGCACGTGTCCCTGATAATTACTCCGGCAAGCGGTGCATCCAGCTGCACGGGTCCCTTATAATTACTCTGGCAAGAGGTGCATCCAGTTGCAAGTGACCCTGATAATTACACCGGCCAGAGGTGCATCCAGCTGCATGTGTCCCTGATAATGAATCGGGCAATATTTGCATCCAGCTGAACGTGTCCCTGATAATTACTCCGGCAAGAGGTTCATCCAGCTGCACGTGTCCATGATAATTACTCTGGCAAGAGGTGCATCCAGCTGCACGTGTCCCTGATCATTACTATGGTAAGAGATGCATCCAGCTGCAGGTGACCCTGATAATTACACTGGCCAGAGGTGCATCCAGCTGCAAGTGAACCTTATAATTACAGCGGCAAGAGTTACATCCAGCTGCATGTGTCCCTGATAATTATTCCGGCAAGTGATGCATCCAGCTGTGCGTGTCCCTGATAATTATTGTGGCAAGAGGTGCATCCAGCTGCACATGTCCCTGATAATTACAGTGGCAAGAGGTGCATCCAGCTGCATGTGTCCCTGATAATTACTCCGGCAAGAGGAGCATTCAGCTACACGTGTCCGTGATAATTACTCCACCCTGATAATTACACCGGCCAGAGGTGCATCCAGCTGCATGTGTCCCTGATAATTACTCTGGCAAGAGCTGCATCCATCTTCAAGTATTGCTGATAATTACATTGGCAAGAGTTGTATCCAGCTGTATGTGTCCATGATAATTACACTGGCAAGAGATGCATCCAGCTGCACATATCCCTGATAAGTACTCTGGCAAGAGGTGTATCCAGCTGCACGTGTCCCTGATAATTACTCCGGCAAGAGGAACATCCAGCTACACGTGTCCCAGATAATTACTCTGGCAAGAATTACATCCAGCTGCAAGTGACCCTGATAATTACACTGGCCAGAGGTGAATCCAGCTGCATGTGTCCCTGAATATTAATCTGGCAAGATTTGCATCCAGCTGAACGTGTCCCTGATAATTACTCCGGCAAGAGGTGGATCCAGCTGCACGTGTCCCTGATAATTACTCCGGCAAGAGGTGCATCCAGCTGCACGGGTCCCTGATAATTACTCTGGCAAGAGGTGCATCCATCTGCAAGTGACCCTGATAATTACACCGGCCAGAGGTGCATCCAGCTGCATGTGTCCCTGATAATGAATCTGGCAATATTTGCATCCAGCTGAACGTATCCCTGATAATTACTCCGGCAAGAGGTGCATCCAGCTGCACGTGTCCATGATAATTACTCTGGCAAGAGGTGCATCCAGCTGCACGTGTCCCTGATCATTACTATGGTAAGAGGTGCATCCAGCTGCAGGTGACCCTGATAATTACACTGGCCAGAGGTGCATCCAGCTGCAAGTGAACCTTATAATTACAGCGGCAAGAGTTACATCCAGCTGCAAGTGACCCTGAGAATTACTCCGGCAAGAGGTTCAACTAGCTGCATGTGTCCCTGATAATTATTCCGGCAAGAGATGCATCCAGCTGGGCGTGTCCCTGATAATTACAGTGGCAAAAGGTGCATTCAGCTGCACATGTCCCTGATAATTACTCCGGCAATAGGTGCATCCAGCTGCATGTGTCCCTGATAATTACTCCCGCAAGAGGAGCAACCAGCTACACGTGTCCCTGATAATTACTCCACCCTGATAATTACACCGGCCAGAGGTGCATCCAGCTGCATTTGTCCCTGATAATTACACTGGCAAGAGGTGCATCCAGCTGCAGGTGATCCTGATAATTACATCAGCCAGAGGTGCATCCAGCTGCATGTGTCCCTGATAACTACTCTGGCAAGAGGTGCATCCAACTTCAAGTATTGCTGATAATTATATTGTCAAGAGTTGTATCCAGCTGTATGTGTCCATGATAATTACACTGGCATGAGGTGCATCCAGCTGCACGTATCCCAGATAAGTACTCTGGCAAGAGGTGCATCCAGCTGCACGTGTCCCTGATAATTACTCCGGCAAGAGGAACATCCAGCTACACGTGTCCCAGATAATTACTCTGGCAAGAATTACATCGAGCTGCAAGTGACCCTGATAATTACACTGGCCAGAGGTGCATCCAGCTGCATGTGTCCCTGATAATTAATCTGGCAAGATTTGCATCCAGCTGAACGTGTCCCTGATAATTACTCCGGCAAGAGGTGCATCCAGCTGCACGTGTCCCTGATAATTACTCCGGCAAGAGGTGCATCCAGCTGCACAGGTCACTGATAATTACTCTGGCAAGAGGTGCATCCAGCTGCAGGTGATCCTGATAATTACGCCAGCCAGAGGTGCACCCTGCTGCATGTGTCCCTGATAATTACTCTGGCAAGACGTGCATCCAACTTCAAGTATTGCTGATAATTACATTGACAAGAGTTGTATCCAGCTGTATGTGTCCATGATAATTACGCTGGCAAGAGGTGCATCCAGCTGCACGTATCCCTGATAAGTACTCTGGCAAGAGGTGCATCCAGCTGCATGTGTCCCTGATAATTACAGCGGCCAAAGGTGCATCCAGCCGCACGTGTCCCTGATAATTACAAAGACAAGAGGTGCATCCAGCTGCATGTGACCTTATAAATACAGCAGCAAGAGTTATAGCCAGCTGCAAGTGACCCTGATAATTACTCCGGCAAGAGGTCCATCCAGCTGCATGTGTCCCTGATAATTACAGCGGCAAGAGTTACATCCAGCTGCACGTTTTCCTGATAATTACTCCAGCAAGAGGTGCATCCAGCTGCACAGGTCACTGATAATTACTCTGGCATGAGGTGCATCCAGCTGCAGGTGATCCTGATAATTACGCCAGCAAGAGGTGCACCCTGCTGCATGTGTCCCTGATAATTACTCTGGCAAGACGTGCATCCAACTTCAAGTATTGCTGATAATTACATTGACAAGAGTTGTATCCAGCTGTATGTGTCCATGATAATTACGCTGGCAAGAGGTGCATCCAGCTGCACGTATCCCTGATAAGTACTCTGGCAAGAGGTGCATCCAGCTGCATGTGTCCCTGATAATTACAGCGGCCAAAGGTGCATCCAGCCGCACGTGTCCCTGATAATTACAGAGACAAGAGGTGCATCCAGCTGCATGTGTACCTGATAATTACTCTGGTAAGAGGTGCATCCAGCTGCAAGTGAACATTATAATTACACCGGCCAGAGGTGCATCTAGCTGCATGTGTCCCTGATAATTACACTGGCAAGAGGTACATCCAGCTGCAGGTGACCCTGATAATTACATCAGCCAGAGGTGCATCCAGCTGCATGTGTCCCTGATAATTACTCTGGATAAGAGGTGCATCCAACTTCAAGTATCGCTGATAATTACACTGGCAAGAGTTGCATGCAGCTGTATGTGTCCATGATAATTACACTGGCAAGAGGTGCATCCAGCTCCACGTGTCCCTGATAATTAAAAAGACAAGAGATGCATCCATCTGCACGTGTCCCTGATAATTACTCTGGCAAGAGGTGCATCCAGCTGCACGTGTCCCTGATCATTACTATGGTAAGAGGTGCATCCAGCTGCAGGTGACCCTGATAATTACACTGGCCAGAGGTGCATCCAGCTGCAAGTGAACCTTATAATTACAGCGGCAAGAGTTACATCCAGCTGCAAGTGACCCTGAGAATTACTCCGGCAAGAGGTGCATCCAGCTGCATGTGTCCCTGATAATTATTCCGGCAAGTGATGCATCCAGCTGTGCGTGTCCCTGATAATTACAGTGGCAAGAGGTGCATCCAGCTGCACATGTCCCTGATAATTACTCCGGCAAGAGGTGCATCCACCTGCATGTGTCCCTGATAATTACTCCGGCAAGAGGAGCATCCAGCTACAATTGTCCCTGATAATTACTCCACACTGATAATTACACCGGCCAGAGGTGCATCCAGCTGCATGTGTCCCTGATAATTACACTGGCAAGATTTGCATCCAGCTGAACGTGTCCCTGATAATTTCTCTGGCTAGAGGTGCATCCAGCTGCACGTTTTCCTGATAATTACAAAGACAAGAGGTGCATCCAGCTGCATGTGTACCTGATAATTACAGCGGCAAGAGTTACATCCAGCTGCACGTTTTCCTGATAATTACAAAGACAAGAGGTGCATCCAGCTGCATGTGTACCTGATAATTACTCTGGTAAGAGGTGCATCCAGCTGCAAGTGAACATTATAATTACACCGGCCAGAGGTGCATCTAGCTGCATGTCTCCCTGATAATTACACTGGCAAGAGGTGCATCCAGCTGCAGGTGACCCTGATAATTACATCAGCCAGAGGTGCATCCAACTGCATGTGTCCCTGATAATTACTCTGGATAAGAGGTGCATCCAACTTCAAGTATCGCTGATAATTACACTGGCAAGAGTTGCATGCAGCTGTATGTGTCCATGATAATTACACTGGCAAGAGGTGCATCCAGCTCCACGTGTCCCTGATAATTAAAAAGACAAGAGGTGCATCCATCTGCACGTGTCCCTGATAATTACTCTGGCAAGAGGTGCATCCAGCTGCACGTGTCCCTGATCATTACTATGGTAAAAGGTGCATCCAGCTGCAGGTGACCCTGATAATTACACTGGCCAGAGGTGCATCCAGCTGCAAGTGAACCTTATAATTACAGCGGCAAGAGTTACATCCAGCTGCATGTGTCCCTGATAATTATTCCGGCAAGTGATGCATCTAGCTGTGCGTGTCCCTGATAATTATAGTGGCAAGAGGTGCATCCAGCTGCACATGTCCCTGATAATTACAGTGGCAAGAGGTGCATCCAGCTGCATGTGTCCCTGATAATTACTCCGGCAAGAGGAGCATTCAGCTACACGTGTCCGTGATAATTACTCCACCATGATAATTACACCGGCCAGAGGTGCATCCAGCTGCATGTGTCCCTGATAATTACTCTGGCAAGAGCTGCAGCCAACTTCAAGTATTGCTGATAATTACATTGGCAAGAGTTGTATCCAGCTGTATGTGTCCATGATAATTACACTGGCAAGAGGTGCATCCAGCTGCACGTATCCCTGATAATTACACTGGCCAGAGGTGCATCCAGCTGCATGTGTCCCTGAATATTAATCTGGCAAGATTTGCATCCAGCTGAACGTGTCCCTGATAATTACTCCGGCAAGAGGTGGATCCAGCTGCACGTGTCCCTGATAATTACTCCGGCAAGAGGTGCATCCAGCTGCACGGGTCCCTTATAATTACTCTGGCAAGAGGTGCATCCAGCTGCAAGTGACCCTGATAATTACACCGGCCAGAGGTGCATCCAGCTGCATGTGTCCCTGATAATGAATCTGGCAATATTTGCATCCAGCTGAACGTGTCCCTGATAATTACTCCGGCAAGAGGTGCATCCAGCTGCACGTGTCCATGATAATTACTCTGGCAAGAGGTGCATCCAGCTGCACGTGTCCCTGATCATTACTATGGTAAGAGATGCATCCAGCTGCAGGTGACCCTGATATTTACACTGGCCAGAGGTGCATCCAGCTGCAAGTGAACCTTATAATTACAGCGGCAAGAGTTACATCCAGCTGCATGTGTCCCTGATAATTATTCCGGCAAGTGATGCATCCAGCTGTGCGTGTCCCTGATAATTATTGTGGCAAGAGGTGCATCCAGCTGCACATGTCCCTGATAATTACAGTGGCAAGAGGTGCATCCAGCTGCATGTGTCCCTGATAATTACTCCGGCAAGAGGAGCATTCAGCTACACGTGTCCGTGATAATTACTCCACCCTGATAATTACACCGGCCAGAGGTGCATCCAGCTGCATGTGTCCCTGATAATTACTCTGGCAAGAGCTGCATCCATCTTCAAGTATTGCTGATAATTACATTGGCAAGAGTTGTATCCAGCTATATGTGTCCATGATAATTACACTGGCAAGAGATGTATCCAGCTGCACGTATCCCTGATAAGTACTATGGCAAGAGGTGTATCCAGCTGCACGTGTCCCTGATAATTACTCCGGCAAGAGGAACATCCAGCTACACGTGTCCCAGATAATTACTCTGGCAAGAATTACATCCAGCTGCAAGTGACCCTGATAATTACACTGGCCAGAGGTGCATCCAGCTGCATGTGTCCCTGAATATTAATCTGGCAAGATTTGCATCCAGCTGAACGTGTCCCTGATAATTACTCCGGCAAGAGGTGGATCCAGCTGCACGTGTCCCTGATAATTACTCCGGCAAGAGGTGCATCCAGCTGCACGGGTCCCTGATAATTACTCTGGCAAGAGGTGCATCCATCTGCAAGTGACCCTGATAATTACACCGGCCAGAGGTGCATCCAGCTGCATGTGTCCCTGATAATGAATCTGGCAATATTTGCATCCAGCTGAACGTATCCCTGATAATTACTCCGGCAAGAGGTGCATCCAGCTGCACGTGTCCATGATAATTACTCTGGCAAGAGGTGCATCCAGCTGCACGTGTCCCTGATCATTACTATGGTAAGAGGTGCATCCAGCTGCAGGTGACCCTGATAATTACACTGGCCAGAGGTGCATCCAGCTGCAAGTGAACCTTATAATTACAGCGGCAAGAGTTACATCCAGCTGCAAGTGACCCTGAGAATTACTCCGGCAAGAGGTTCAACTAGCTGCATGTGTCCCTGATAATTATTCCGGCAAGAGATGCATCCAGCTGGGCGTGTCCCTGATAATTACACTGGCAAAAGGTGCATTCAGCTGCACATGTCCCTGATAATTACTCCGGCAATAGGTGCATCCAGCTGCATGTGTCCCTGATAATTACTCCCGCAAGAGGAGCAACCAGCTACACGTGTCCCTGATAATTACTCCACCCTGATAATTACACCGGCCAGAGGTGCATCCAGCTGCATTTGTCCCTGATAATTACACTGGCAAGATTTGCATCCAGCTGAACGTGTCCCTGATAATTACTCTGGCAAGAGGTGCATCCAGCTGCAGGTGATCCTGATAATTACATCAGCCAGAGGTGCATCCAGCTGCATGTGTCCCTGATAACTACTCTGGCAAGAGGTGCATCCAACTTCAAGTATTGCTGATAATTACATTGGCAAGAGTTGTATCCAGCTGTATGTGTCCATGATAATTACACTGGCATGAGGTGCATCCAGCTGCACGTATCCCAGATAAGTACTCTGGCAAGAGGTGCATCCAGCTGCACGTGTCCCTGATAATTACTCCGGCAAGAGGAACATCCAGCTACACGTGTCCCAGATAATTACTCTGGCAAGAATTACATCGAGCTGCAAGTGACCCTGATAATTACACTGGCCAGAGGTGCATCCAGCTGCATGTGTCCCTGATAATTAATCTGGCAAGATTTGCATCCAGCTGAACGTGTCCCTGATAATTACTCCGGCAAGAGGTGCATCCAGCTGCACGTGTCCCTGATAATTACTCCGGCAAGAGGTGCATCCAGCTGCACAGGTCACTGATAATTACTCTGGCAAGAGGTGCATCCAGCTGCAGGTGATCCTGATAATTACGCCAGCCAGAGGTGCACCCTGCTGCATGTGTCCCTGATAATTACTCTGGCAAGACGTGCATCCAACTTCAAGTATTGCTGATAATTACATTGACAAGAGTTGTATCCAGCTGTATGTGTCCATGATAATTACGCTGGCAAGAGGTGCATCCAGCTGCACGTATCCCTGATAAGTACTCTGGCAAGAGGTGCATCCAGCTGCATGTGTCCCTGATAATTACAGCGGCCAAAGGTGCATCCAGCCGCACGTGTCCCTGATAATTACAAAGACAAGAGGTGCATCCAGCTGCATGTGACCTTATAAATACAGCAGCAAGAGTTACAGCCAGCTGCAAGTGACCCTGATAATTACTCCGGCAAGAGGTCCATCCAGCTGCATGTGTCCCTGATAATTACAGCGGCAAGAGTTACATCCAGCTGCACGTTTTCCTGATAATTACAAAGACAAGAGGTGCATCCAGCTGCATGTGTACCTGATAATTACTCTGGTAAGAGGTGCATCCAGCTGCAAGTGAACATTATAATTACACCGGCCAGAGGTGCATCCAGCTGCATGTGTCCCTGATAATTACACTGGCAAGATTTGCATCCAGCTGAACGTGTCCCTGATAATTACTCTGGCTAGAGGTGCATCCAGCTGCACGTTTTCCTGATAATTACAAAGACAAGAGGTGCATCCAGCTGCATGTGTACCTGATAATTACAGCGGCAAGAGTTACATCCAGCTGCACGTTTTCCTGATAATTACAAAGACAAGAGGTGCATCCAGCTGCATGTGTACCTGATAATTACTCTGGTAAGAGGTGCATCCAGCTGCAAGTGAACATTATAATTACACCGGCCAGAGGTGCATCTAGCTGCATGTCTCCCTGATAATTACACTGGCAAGAGGTGCATCCAGCTGCAGGTGACCCTGATAATTACATCAGCCAGAGGTGCATCCAACTGCATGTGTCCCTGATAATTACTCTGGATAAGAGGTGCATCAAACTTCAAGTATCGCTGATAATTACACTAGCAAGAGTTGCATGCAGCTGTATGTGTCCATGATAATTACACTGGCAAGAGGTGCATCCAGCTCCACGTGTCCCTGATAATTAAAAAGACAAGAGGTGCATCCATCTGCACGTGTCCCTGATAATTACTCTGGCAAGAGGTGCATCCAGCTGCACGTGTCCCTGATCATTACTATGGTAAGAGGTGCATCCAGCTGCAGGTGACCCTGATAATTACACTGGCCAGAGGTGCATCCAGCTGCAAGTGAACCTTATAATTACAGCGGCAAGAGTTACATCCAGCTGCATGTGTCCCTGATAATTATTCCGGCAAGTGATGCATCCAGCTGTGCGTGTCCCTGATAATTATAGTGGCAAGAGGTGCATCCAGCTGCACATGTCCCTGATAATTACAGTGGCAAGAGGTGCATCCAGCTGCATGTGTCCCTGATAATTACTCCGGCAAGAGGAGCATTCAGCTACACGTGTCCGTGATAATTACTCCACCCTGATAATTACACCGGCCAGAGGTACATCCAGCTGCATGTGTCCCTGATAATTACTCTGGCAAGAGCTGCATCCAACTTCAAGTATTGCTGATAATTACATTGGCAAGAGTTGTATCCAGCTGTATGTGTCCATGATAATTACACTGGCAAGAGGTGCATCCAGCTGCACGTATCCCTGATAATTACACTGGCCAGAGGTGCATCCAGCTGCATGTGTCCCTGAATATTAATCTGGCAAGATTTGCATCCAGCTGAACGTGTCCCTGATAATCACTCCGGCAAGAGGTGGATCCAGCTGCACGTGTCCCTGATAATTACTCCGGCAAGAGGTGCATCCAGCTGCACGGGTCCCTTATAATTACTCTGGCAAGAGGTGCATCCAGCTGCAAGTGACCCTGATAATTACACCGGCCAGAGGTGCATCCAGCTGCATGTGTCCCTGATAATGAATCTGGCAATATTTGCATCCAGCTGAACGTGTCCCTGATAATTACTCCGGCAAGAGGTGCATCCAGCTGCACGTGTCCATGATAATTACTCTGGCAAGAGGTGCATCCAGCTGCACGTGTCCCTGATAATTACTCCGGCAAGAGGTGCATCCACCTGCATGTGTCCCTGATAATTACTCCGGCAAGAGGAGCATCCAGCTACAATTGTGCCTGATAATTACTCCACACTGATAATTACACCGGCCAGAGGTGCATCCAGCTGCATGTGTCCCTGATAATTACACTGGCAAGATTTGCATCCAGCTGAACGTGTCCCTGATAATTTCTCTGGCTAGAGGTGCATCCAGCTGCACGTTTTCCTGATAATTACAAAGACAAGAGGTGCATCCAGCTGCATGTGTACCTGATAATTACAGCGGCAAGAGTTACATCCAGCTGCACGTTTTCCTGATAATTACAAAGACAAGAGGTGCATCCAGCTGCATGTGTACCTGATAATTACTCTGGTAAGAGGTGCATCCAGCTGCAAGTGAACATTATAATTACACCGGCCAGAGGTGCATCTAGCTGCATGTCTCCCTGATAATTACACTGGCAAGAGGTGCATCCAGCTGCACGTGACCCTGTTAATTACATCAGCCAGAGGTGCATCCAACTGCATGTGTCCCTGATAATTACTCTGGATAAGAGGTGCATCCAACTTCAAGTATCGCTGATAATTACACTGGCAAGAGTTGCATGCAGCTGTATGTGTTCATGATAATTACACTGGCAAGAGGTGCATCCAGCTCCACGTGTCCCTGATAATTAAAAAGACAAGAGGTGCATCCATCTGCACGTGTCCCTGATAATTACTCTGGCAAGAGGTGCATCCAGCTGCACGTGTCCCTGATCATTACTATGGTAAGAGGTGCATCCAGCTGCAGGTGACCCTGATAATTACACTGGCCAGAGGTGCATCCAGCTGCAAGTGAACCTTATAATTACAGCGGCAAGAGTTACATCCAGCTGCATGTGTCCCTGATAATTATTCCGGCAAGTGATGCATCCAGCTGTGCGTGTCCCTGATAATTATAGTGGCAAGAGGTGCATCCAGCTGCACATGTCCCTGATAATTACAGTGGCAAGAGGTGCATCCAGCTGCATGTGTCCCTGATAATTACTCCGGCAAGAGGAGCATTCAGCTACACGTGTCCGTGATAATTACTCCACCATGATAGTTACACCGGCCAGAGGTGCATCCAGCTGCATGTGTCCCTGATAATTACTCTGGCAAGAGCTGCATCCAACTTCAAGTATTGCTGATAATTACATTGGCAAGAGTTGTATCCAGCTGTATGTGTCCATGATAATTACACTGGCAAGAGGTGCATCCAGCTGCACGTATCCCTGATAATTACACTGGCCAGAGGTGCATCCAGCTGCATGTGTCCCTGAATATTAATCTGGCAAGATTTGCATCCAGCTGAACGTGTCCCTGATAATTACTCCGGCAAGAGGTGGATCCAGCTGCACGTGTCCCTGATAATTACTCCGGCAAGAGGTGCATCCAGCTGCACGGGTCCCTTATAATTACTCTGGCAAGAGGTGCATCCAGCTGCAAGTGACCCTGATAATTACACCGGCCAGAGGTGCATCCAGCTGCATGTGTCCCTGATAATGAATCTGGCAATATTTGCATCCAGCTGAACGTGTCCCTGATAATTACTCCGGCAAGAGGTGCATCCAGCTGCACGTGTCCATGATAATTACTCTGGCAAGAGGTGCATCCAGCTGCACGTGTCCCTGATCATTACTATGGTAAGAGATGCATCCAGCTGCAGGTGACCCTGATAATTACACTGGCCAGAGGTGCATCCAGCTGCAAGTGAACCTTATAATTACAGCGGCAAGAGTTACATCCAGCTGCATGTGTCCCTGATAATTATTCCGGCAAGTGATGCATCCAGCTGTGCGTGTCCCTGATAATTATTGTGGCAAGAGGTGCATCCAGCTGCACATGTCCCTGATAATTACAGTGGCAAGAGGTGCATCCAGCTGCATGTGTCCCTGATAATTACTCCGGCAAGAGGAGCATTCAGCTACACGTGTCCGTGATAATTACTCCACCCTGATAATTACACCGGCCAGAGGTGCATCCAGCTGCATGTGTCCCTGATAATTACTCTGGCAAGAGCTGCATCCATCTTCAAGTATTGCTGATAATTACATTGGCAAGAGTTGTATCCAGCTGTATGTGTCCATGATAATTACACTGGCAAGAGATGCATCCAGCTGCACGTATCCCTGATAAGTACTCTGGCAAGAGGTGTATCCAGCTGCACGTGTCCCTGATAATTACTCCGGCAAGTGGAACATCCAGCTACACGTGTCACAGATAATTACTCTGGCAAGAATTACATCCAGCTGCAAGTGACCCTGATAATTACACTGGCCAGAGGTGCATCCAGCTGCATGTGTCCCTGATAATGAATCTGGCAATATTTGCATCCAGCTGAACGTATCCCTGATAATTACTCCGGCAAGAGGTGCATCCAGCTGCACGTGTCCATGATAATTACTCTGGCAAGAGGTGCATCCAGCTGCACGTGTCCCTGATCATTACTATGGTAAGAGGTGCATCCAGCTGCAGGTGACCCTGATAATTACACTGGCCAGAGGTGCATCCAGCTGCAAGTGAACCTTATAATTACAGCGGCAAGAGTTACATCCAGCTGCAAGTGACCCTGAGAATTACTCCGGCAAGAGGTTCAACTAGCTGCATGTGTCCCTGATAATTATTCCGGCAAGAGATGCATCCAGCTGGGCGTGTCCCTGATAATTACAGTGGCAAAAGGTGCATTCAGCTGCACATGTCCCTGATAATTACTCCGGCAATAGGTGCATCCAGGTGCATGTGTCCCTGATAATTACTCCCGCAAGAGGAGCAACCAGCTACACGTGTCCCTGATAATTACTCCACCCTGATAATTACACCGGCCAGAGGTGCATCCAGCTGCATTTGTCCCTGATAATTACACTGGCAAGATTTGCATCCAGCTGAACGTGTCCCTGATAATTACTCTGGCAAGAGGTGCATCCAGCTGCAGGTGATCCTGATAATTACATCAGCCAGAGGTGCATCCAGCTGCATGTGTCCCTGATAACTACTCTGGCAAGAGGTGCATCCAACTTCAAGTATTGCTGATAATTACATTGGCAAGAGTTGTATCCAGCTGTAGGTGTCCATGATAATTACTCCGGCAAGAGGTGCATCCAGCTGCACAGGTCACTGATAATTACTCTGGCAAGAGGTGCATCCAGCTGCAGGTGATCCTGATAATTACGCCAGACAGAGGTGCACCCTGCTGCATGTGTCCCTGATAATTACTCTGGCAAGAATTACATCGAGCTGCAAGTGACCCTGATAATTACACTGGCCAGAGGTGCATCCAGCTGCATGTGTCCCTGATAATTAATCTGGCAAGATTTGCATCCAGCTGAACGTGTCCCTGATAATTACTCCGGCAAGAGGTGCATCCAGCTGCACGTGTCCCTGATAATTACTCCGGCAAGAGGTGCATCCAGCTGCACAGGTCACTGATAATTACTCTGGCAAGAGGTGCATCCAGCTGCAGGTGATCCTGATAATTACGCCAGACAGAGGTGCACCCTGCTGCATGTGTCCCTGATAATTACTCTGGCAAGACGTGCATCCAACTTCAAGTATTGCTGATAATTACATTGACAAGAGTTGTATCCAGCTGTATGTGTCCATGATAATTACGCTGGCAAGATGTGCATCCAGCTGCACGTATCCCTGATAAGTACTCTGGCAAGAGGTGCATCCAGCTGCATGTGTCCCTGATAATTACAGCGGCCAAAGGTGCATCCAGCCGCACGTGTCCCTGATAATTACAAAGACAAGAGGTGCATCCAGCTGCATGTGACCTTATAAATAGAGCAGCAAGAGTTACAGCCAGCTGCAAGTGACCCTGATAATTACAAAGACAAGAGGTGCATCCAGCTGCATGTGTACCTGATAATTACTCTGGTAAGAGGTGCATCCAGCTGCAAGTGAACATTATAATTACACCGGCCAGAGGTGCATCTAGCTGCATGTGTCCCTGATAATTACACTGGCAAGAGGTACATCCAGCTGCAGGTGACCCTGATAATTACATCAGCCAGAGGTGCATCCAGCTGCATGTGTCCCTGATAATTACTCTGGATAAGAGGTGCATCCAACTTCAAGTATCGCTGATAATTACACTGGCAAGAGTTGCATGCAGCTGTATGTGTCCATGATAATTACACTAGCAAGAGGTGCATCCAGCTCCACGTGTCCCTGATAATTAAAAAGACAAGAGGTGCCTCCAGCTGCAGGTGACCCTGATAATTACACTGGCCAGAGGTGCATCCAGCTGCAAGTGAACCTTATAATTACAGCGGCAAGAGTTACATCCAGCTGCAAGTGACCCTGAGAATTACTCCGGCAAGAGGTGCATCCAGCTGCATGTGTCCCTGATAATTATTCCGGCAAGTGATGCATCCAGCTGTGCGTGTCCCTGATAATTACAGTGGCAAGAGGTGCATCCAGCTGCACATGTCCCTGATAATTACTCCGGCAAGAGGAGCATCCAGCTACAATTGTCCCTGATAATTACTCCACACTGATAATTACACCGGCCAGAGGTGCATCCAGCTGTACGTGTCCCTGATAATTACTCTGGCTAGAGGTGCATTCAGCTGCACGTTTTCCTGATAATTACAAAGACAAGAGGTGCATCCAGCTGCATGTGTACCTGATAATTACAGCGGCAAGAGTTACATCCAGCTGCACGTTTTCCTGATAATTACAAAGACAAGAGGTGCATCCAGCTGCATGTGTACCTGATAATTACTCTGGTAAGAGGTGCATCCAGCTGCAAGTGAACATTATAATTACACCGGCCAGAGGTGCATCTAGCTGCATTTCTCCCTGATAATTACACTGGCAAGAGGTGCATCCAGCTGCAGGTGACCCTGATAATTACATCAGCCAGAGGTGCATCCAACTGCATGTGTCCCTGATAATTACTCTGGATAAGAGGTGCATCCAACTTCAAGTATCGCTGATAATTACACTAGCAAGAGTTGCATGCAGCTGTATGTGTCCATGATAATTACACTGGCAAGAGGTGCATCCAGCTCCACGTGTCCCTGATAATTAAAAAGACAAGAGGTGCATCCATCTGCACGTGTCCCTGATAATTACTCTGGCAAGAGGTGCATCCAGCTGCACGTGTCCCTGATCATTACTATGGTAAGAGGTGCATCCAGCTGCAGGTGACCCTGATAATTACACTGGCCAGAGGTGCATCCAGCTGCAAGTGAACCTTATAATTACAGCGGCAAGAGTTACATCCAGCTGCATGTGTCCCTGATAATTATTCCGGCAAGTGATGCATCCAGCTGTGCGTGTCCCTGATAATTATAGTGGCAAGAGGTGCATCCAGCTGCACATGTTCCTGATAATTACAGTGGCAAGAGGTGCATCCAGCTGCATGTGTCCCTGATAATTACTCCGGCAAGAGGAGCATTCAGCTACACGTGTCCGTGATAATTACTCCACCCTGATAATTACACCGGCCAGAGGTGCATCCAGCTTCATGTGTCCCTGATAATTACTCTGGCAAGAGCTGCATCCAACTTCAAGTATTGCTGATAATTACATTGGCAAGAGTTGTATCCAGCTGTATGTGTCCATGATAATTACACTGGCAAGAGGTGCATCCAGCTGCACGTATCCCTGATAATTACACTGGCCAGAGGTGCATCCAGCTGCATGTGTCCCTGAATATTAATCTGGCAAGATTTGCATCCAGCTGAACGTGTCCCTGATAATTACTCCGGCAAGAGGTGGATCCAGCTGCACGTGTCCCTGATAATTACTCCGGCAAGAGGTGCATCCAGCTGCACGGGTCCCTTATAATTACTCTGGCAAGAGGTGCATCCAGCTGCAAGTGACCCTGATAATTACACCGGCCAGAGGTGCGTCCAGCTGCATGTGTCCCTGATAATGAATCTGGCAATATTTGCATCCAGCTGAACGTGTCCCTGATAATTACTCCGGCAAGAGGTGCATCCAGCTGCACGTGTCCATGATAATTACTCTGGCAAGAGGTGCATCCAGCTGCACGTGTCCCTGATCATTACTATGGTAAGAGGTGCATCCAGCTGCAGGTGACCCTGATAATTACACTGGCCAGAGGTGCATCCAGCTGCAAGTGAACCTTATAATTACAGCGGCAAGAGTTACATCCAGCTGCAAGTGACCCTGAGAATTACTCCGGCAAGAGGTTCAACTAGCTGCATGTGTCCCTGATAATTATTCCGGCAAGAGATGCATCCAGCTGGAAGTGTCCCTGATAATTACAGTGGCAAAAGGTGCATCCAGCTGCACATGTCCCTGATAATTACTCCGGCAATAGGTGCATCCAGCTGCATGTGTCCCTGATAATTACTCCGGCAAGAGGAGCATCCAGCTACAGGTGTCCCTGATAATTACTCCACCCTGATAATTACACCGGCCAGAGGTGCATCCAGCTGCATTTGTCCCTGATAATTACACTGGCAAGATTTGCATCCAGCTGCAGGTGACCCTGATAATTACATCAGCCAGAGGTGCATCCAGCTGCATGTGTCCCTGATAATTACTCTGGCAAGAGGTGCATCCAACTTCAAGTATCGCTGATAATTACACTGGCAAGAGTTGTATCCAGCTGTATGTGTCCATGATAATTACTCTGGCAAGTGGTGCCTCCAGCTGAACGTATCCCTTATAATTACAGCAGCAAGAGTTACATCCAGCTGCAAGTGACCCTGATAATTACTCCGGCAAGAGGTGCATCCAGCTCCATGTGTCCCTGATAATTACTCTGGCAAGTGGTGCATCCAGCTGAACGTATCCCTTATAATTACAGCGCCAAGAGTTACATCCAGCTGCAAGGGACCCTGATAATTACTCCGGCAAGAGGTGCATCCAGCTGCATTTATCCCTGTTAATTATTCCGGCAAGAGATGCATCCAGCTGTACGTGTCCCTGATAATTACTCCGGCAAGAGGTGCATCCAGCTGCATGTATCCCTGATAATTACTCCGGTAAGAGTTGCATCCAGCTGCACATGTCCCTGATAATTACTCCGGCAAGAGGTGCATACACCTGCATGTGTCCCTGATAATTACTAAAGGCAAGAGGAGCATCCAGCTACAATTGTCCCTGATAATTACTCCACCCTGATAATTACACCGGCCAGAGGTGCATCCAGCTGTACGTGTCCCTGATAATTACACTGGCAAGATTTGCATCCAGCTGAACGTGTCCCTGATAATTACTCTGGCAAGAGGTGCATCCAGCTGCAGGTGATCCTGATAATTACATCAGCCAGAGGTGCATCCAGCTGCATGTGTCCCTGATAACTACTCTGGCAAGAGGTGCATCCAACTTCAAGTATTGCTGATAATTACATTAGCAAGAGTTGTATCCAGCTGTATGTGTCCATGATAATTACACTGGCATGAGGTGCATCCAGCTGAACGTATCCCAGATAAGTACTCTGGCAAGAGGTGCATCCAGCTGCACGTGTCCCTGATAATTACTCCGGCAAGAGGAACATCCAGCTACACGTGTCCCAGATAATTACTCTGGCAAGAATTACATCGAGCTGCAAGTGACCCTGATAATTACACTGGCCAGAGGTGCATCCAGCTGCATGTGTCCCTGATAATTAATCTGGCAAGATTTGCATCCAGCTGAACGTGTCCCTGATAATTACTCCGGCAAGAGGTGCATCCAGCTGCACGTGTCCCTGATAATTACTCCGGCAAGAGGTGCATCCAGCTGCACAGGTCACTGATAATTACTCTGGCATGAGGTGCATCCAGCTGCAGGTGATCCTGATAATTACGCCAGCCAGAGGTGCACCCTGCTGCATGTGTCCCTGATAATTACTCTGGCAAGACGTGCATCCAACTTCAAGTATTGCTGATAATTACATTGACAAGAGTTGTATCCAGCTGTATGTGTCCATGATAATTACGCTGGCAAGAGGTGCATCCAGCTGCACGTATCCCTGATAAGTACTCTGGCAAGAGGTGCATCCAGCTGCATGTGTCCCTGATAATTACAGCGGCCAAAGGTGCATCCAGCCGCACGTGTCCCTGATAATTACAAAGACAAGAGGTGCATCCAGCTGCATGTGACCTTATAAATACAGCAGCAAGAGTTACAGCCAGCTGCAAGTGACCCTGATAATTACTCCGGCAAGAGGTGCATCCAGCTGCATGTGTCCCTGATAATTACAGCGGCAAGAGTTACATCCAGCTGCACGTTTTCCTGATAATTACAAAGACAAGAGGTGCATCCAGCTGCATGTGTCCCTGATAATGAATCTGGCAATATTTGCATCCAGCTGAACGTGTCCCTGATAATTACTCCGGCAAGAGGTGCATCCAGCTGCACGTGTCCATGATAATTACTCTGGCAAGAGGTGCATCCAGCTGCACGTGTCCCTGATCATTACTATGGTAAGAGGTGCATCCAGCTGCAGGTGATCCTGATAATTACACTGGCCAGAGGTGCATCCAGCTGCAAGTGAACCTTATAATTACAGCGGCAAGAGTTACATCCAGCTGCAAGTGACCCTGAGAATTACTCCGGCAAGAGGTTCAACTAGCTGCATGTGTCCCTGATAATTATTCCGGCAAGAGATGAATCCAGCTGGGCGTGACCCTGATAATTACAGTGGCAAAAGGTGCATCCAGCTGCACATGTCCCTGATAATTACTCCGGCAATAGGTGCATCCATCTCCATGTGTCCCTGATAATTACTCCGGCAAGAGGAGCAACCAGCTACACGTGTCCCTGATAATTACTCCACCCTGATAATTACACCGGCCAGAGCTGCATCCAGCTGCATTTGTCCCTGATAATTACACTGGCAAGATTTGCATCCAGCTGCAGGTGACCCTGATAATTACATCAGCCAGAGGTGCATCCAGCTGCATGTGTCCCTGATAATTACTCTGGCAAGAGGTGCATCCAACTTCAAGTATCGCTGATAATTACACTGGCAAGAGTTGTATCCAGCTGTATGTGTCCATGATAATTACTATGGCAAGTGGTGCATCCAGCTGAACGTATCCCTTATAATTACAGCAGCAAGAGTTACATCCAGCTGCAAGTGACCCTGATAATTACTCCGGCAAGAGGTGCATCCAGCTCCATGTGTCCCTGATAATTACTCTGGCAAGTGGTGCATCCAGCTGAACGTATCCCTTATAATTACAGCGCCAAGAGTTACATCCAGCTGCAAGTGACCCTGATAATTACTCCGGCAAGAGGTGCATCCAGCTGCATTTATCCCTGTTAATTATTCCGGCAAGAGATGCATCCAGCTGTACGTGTCCCTGATAATTACTCCGGCAAGAGGTGCATCCAGCTGCATGTATCCCTGATAATTACTCCGGCAAGAGTTGCATCCAGCTGCACATGTCCCTGATAATTACTCCGGCAAGAGGTGCATCCACCTGCATGTGTCCCTGATAATTACTCCGGCAAGAGGAGCATCCAGCTACAATTGTCCCTGATAATTACTCCACCCTGATAATTACACCGGCCAGAGGTGCATCCAGCTGCAGGTGATCCTGATAATTACATCAGCCAGAGGTGCATCCAGCTGCATGTGTCCCTGATAACTACTCTGGCAAGAGGTGCATCCAACTTCAAGTATTGCTGATAATTACATTGGCAAGAGTTGTATCCAGCTGTATGTGTCCATGATAATTACACTGGCATGAGGTGCATCCAGCTGCACGTATCCCAGATAAGTACTCTGGCAAGAGGTGCATCCAGCTGCACGTGTCCCTGATAATTACTCCGGCAAGAGGAACATCCAGCTACACGTGTCCCAGGTAATTACTCTGGCAAGAATTACATCGAGCTGCAAGTGACCCTGATAATTACACTGGCCAGAGGTGCATCCAGCTGCATGTGTCCCTGATAATTAATCTGGCAAGATTTGCATCCAGCTGAACGTGTCCCTGATAATTACTCCAGCAAGAGGTGCATCCAGCTGCACGTGTCCCTGATAATTACTCCGGCAAGAGGTGCATCCAGCTGCACAGGTCACTGATAATTACTCTGGCAAGAGGTGCATCCCGCTGCAGGTGATCCTGATACTTACGCCAGCCAGAGGTGCACCCTGCTGCATGTGTCCCTGATAATTACTCTGGCAAGACGTGCATCCAACTTCAAGTATTGCTGATAATTACATTGACAAGAGTTGTATCCAGCTGTATGTGTCCATGATAATTACGCTGGCAAGAGGTGCATCCAGCTGCACGTATCCCTGATAAGTACTCTGGCAAGAGGTGCATCCAGCTGCATGTGTCCCTGATAATTACAGCGGCCAAAGGTGCATCCAGCCGCACCTGTCCCTGATAATTACAAAGACAAGAGGTGCATCCAGCTGCATGTGACCTTATAAATACAGCAGCAAGAGTTACAGCCAGCTGCAAGTGACCCTGATAATTACTCCGGCAAGAGGTGCATCCAGCTGCATGTGTCCCTGATAATTACAGCGGCAAGAGTTACATCCAGCTGCACGTTTTCCTGATAATTACAAAGACAAGAGGTGCATCCAGCTGCATGTGTACCTGATAATTACTCTGGTAAGAGGTGCATCCAGCTGCAAGTGAACATTATAATTACACCGGCCAGAGGTGCATCTAGCTGCATGTGTCCCTGATAATTACACTGGCAAGAGGAACATCCAGCTGCAGGTGACCCTGATAATTACATCAGCCAGAGGTGCATCCAGCTGCATGTGTCCCTGATAATTACTCTGGATAAGAGGTGCATCCAACTTCAAGTATCGCTGATAATTACACTGGCAAGAGTTGCATGCAGCTGTATGTGTCCATGATAATTACACTGGCAAGAGGTGCATCCAGCTCCACGTGTCCCTGATAATTAAAAAGACAAGAGGTGCATCCATCTGCAGGTGACACTGATAATTACACTGGCCAGAGGTGCATCCAGCTGCAAGTGAACCTTATAATTACAGCGGCAAGAGTTACATCCAGCTGCAAGAGACCCTGAGAATTACTCCGGCAAGAGGTGCATCCAGCTGCAGGTGTCCCTGATAATTATTCCGGCAAGTGATGCATCCAGCTGTGCGTGTCCCTGGTAATTACAGTGGCAAGAGGTGCATCCAGCTGCAAATGTCCCTGATAATTACTCCGGCAAGAGGTGCATCCACGTGCATGTGTCCCTGATAATTACTCCGGCAAGAGGAGCATCCAGCTACAATTGTCCCTGATAATTACTCCACCCTGATAATTACACAGGCCAGAGGTGCATCCAGCTGCATGTGTCCCTGATAATTACAAAGACAAGAGGTGCATCCAGCTGCACATGTCCCTGATAATTACTCCGGCAAGAAGTGTATCCAGCTGCAAGTGACCCTGATAATTACACTGGCAAGAGGTGAATCCAGCTGCACGTGTCCCTGATAATTATACCGGCAAGAGGTTCATCCAGCTGCAAGTGACCCTGATAATTACACCAGCAAGAGGTGCATCCAGCTGCATGTGTCCCTGATAATTACAGTGTCAAGAGGTGCATCCAGCTGCAGGTGACCCTGATAATTACATCAGCCAGAGCTGCATCCAGCTGCAAGTGACCCTGATAATTACTCCGGCAAGAGGTGCATCCAGCTGCACGTGTCCCTGATAAATACAAAGACAAGAGTTGTATACAGCTGCACATGTCCCTGATAATTACTCCGGAAAGATGTGTATCCAGCTGCAAGTGACCCTGATAATTACACTGGCAAGAGGTGAATCCAGCTACACGTGTCCCAGATAATTCCTCTGGCAAGAATTACATCCAGCTGCAAGTGACCCTGAAATTACACCGGCCAGAGGTGCATCAGGCTGCATGTGTCCCTGATAATTAATCTGGCAAGATTTGCATCCAGCTGAACGTTTCCCTGATAATTACTCCGGCAAGAGGTGGATCCAGCTGCACGTGTCCCTGATAATTACTCCGGAAAGAGGTGCATCCATCTGCACGTGTCCCTGATAATTACTCTAGCAAGAGGTGCATCCAGCTGCACGTGTCCCTGATCATTACTATGGTAAGAAGTGCATCCAGCTGCAGGTGACCCTGATAATTACACTGGCCAGAGGTGCATCCAGCTGCAAGTGAACCTTATAATTGCAGCGGCAAGAGTTACATCCAGCTGCAAGTGACCCTGAGAATTACTCCGGCAAGAGGTGCATCCAGCTACATGTGTCCCTGATAATTATTCCGGCAAGAGATGCATCCAGCTGCACATGTCCCTGATAATACTCCGGCGAGAGGTGCATCCAGCTACACGTGTCCCTGATAATTACTCCACCCTGATAATTACAGTGGCAAGAGGTGCATCCAGCTGCACATGTCCCTGATAATTACTCCGGCAAGAGGTGCATCCAGCTACACGTGTCCCTGATAATTACTCCGACCTGATAATTACACCGGCCAGAGGTGCATCCAGCTGCATGTGTCCCTGATAATTACACTGGCAAGATTTGCATCGAGCTGCAGGTGACGCAGATAATTACATCAGCCAGAGGTGCATCCAGCTGCATGTGTCCCTGATAATTACTCTGGCAAGAGATGCATCCAACTTCAAGTATCGCTGATAATTACACCTGCAAGAGTTGTATCCAGCTGTATGTGTCCATGATAATTACACTGGCAAGAGGTGCATCCAGCTGCACGTATCCCTGATAAGTACTCTGGCAAGAGGTGCATCGAGCTGCACGTTTCCCTGATAATTACTCCGGCAAGAGGTGCATCCAGCTGCAAGTGACCCTGATAATTACACTGGCAAGAGGTGAATCCAACTACACGTGTCCCTGATAATTACACCGGCAAGTGCATCCAGCTGCATGTGTCCCTGATAATTACTCCGGCAAGAGGAGCATCCACCTACACTTGTCCCTGATAATTACTCCACCCTGATAATTACACCGGCCAGAGGTGCATCCAGCTGCATGTGTCCTTGATAATTACACTGGCAAGATTTGCATCCAGCTGCACGTGTCCCTGATAATGACTCCGGCAAGAGGTGCATCCAGCTGCAAGTGTCCCTGATAATTACTCTGGTAAGAGGTGCATCCAGCTGCAAGTGAACATTATAATTACACCGGCCAGAGGTGCATCCAGTTGCAGGTGACCCTGATAATTACATCAGACAGAGGTGCATCCAGTTGCATGTGTCCCTGATAATTACTCTGGATAAGAGGTGCATCCAACTTCAAGTATCGCTGATAATTACACTGGCAAGAGTTGCATGAAGCTGTATGTGTCCATGATAATTACACTGGCAAGAGGTGCATCCAGCTCCACGTGTCCCTGATAATTAAAAAGACAAGAGGTGCATCAATCTGCACGTGTTCCTGATAATTACTCTGGCAAGAGGTGCATCCAGCTGCAGGTGACCCTGATAATTACACTGGCCAGAGGTGCATCCAGCTGCAAGTGAACCTTATAATTACAGCGGCAAGAGTTACATCCAGCTGCAAGTGACCCTGATAATTACTCCGGCAAGAGGTGCATCCAGCTGCATGTGTCCCTGATAATTATTCCGGCAAGAGATGCATCCAGCTGTACGTGTCCCTGATAATTACAGTGGCAAGAGGTGCATCCAGCTCCACGTGTCCCTGATAATGACTCCGGAAAGAGGTGCATCCAGCTGCAAGTGTCCCTGATAATTACTCCGGCAAGAGGTGCATCCAGCTGCATTTATCCCTGTTAATTATTCCGGCAAGAGATGCATCCAGCTGTGCGTGTCCCTGATAATTACAGTGGCAAGAGGTGCATCCAGCTGCACATGTCCCTGATAATTACTCCGGCAAGAGGTGCATCCAGCTGCATGCGTCCCTGATAATTCCTCAGGCAAGAGGAGCAACCAGCTACACGTGTCCCTGATAATTACTTTACCCTGATAATTACAACGGCCAGAGGTGCATCCAGCTGCATGTGTCCCTGAAAATTACACTGGCAAGATTTGCATCCAGCTGCAGGTGACCCTGATAATTACATCAGCCAGAGGTGCATCCAGCTGCATGTGTCCCTGATAATTACTCTGGCAAGAGGTGTATCCAACTTCAAGTATCGCTGATAATTACACTGGCAAGAGTTGTATCCAGCTGTATGTGTCCATGATAATTACGCTGGCAAGAGGTGCATCCAGCTGCACGTATCCCTGATAAGTACTCTGGCAAGAGGTGCATCCAGCTGCATGTGTCCCTGATAATTACAGCGGCCAAAGGTGCATCCAGCCGCACGTGTCCCTGATAATTACAAAGACAAGAGGTGCATCCAGCTGCATGTGACCTTATAAATACAGCAGCAAGAGTTACAGCCAGCTGCAAGTGACCCTGATAATTACTCCGGCAAGAGGTGCATCCAGCTGCATGTGTCCCTGATAATTACAGCGGCAAGAGTTACATCCAGCTGCACGTTTTCCTGATAATTACAAAGACAAGAGGTGCATCCAGCTGCATGTGTCCCTGATAATGAATCTGGCAATATTTGCATCCAGCTGAACGTGTCCCTGATAATTACTCCGGCAAGAGGTGCATCCAGCTGCACGTGTCCATGATAATTACTCTGGCAAGAGGTGCATCCAGCTGCACGTGTCCCTGATCATTACTATGGTAAGAGGTGCATCCAGCTGCAGGTGATCCTGATAATTACACTGGCCAGAGGTGCATCCAGCTGCAAGTGAACCTTATAATTACAGCGGCAAGAGTTACATCCAGCTGCAAGTGACCCTGAGAATTACTCCGGCAAGAGGTTCAACTAGCTGCATGTGTCCCTGATAATTATTCCGGCAAGAGATGAATCCAGCTGGGCGTGACCCTGATAATTACAGTGGCAAAAGGTGCATCCAGCTGCACATGTCCCTGATAATTACTCCGGCAATAGGTGCATCCATCTCCATGTGTCCCTGATAATTACTCCGGCAAGAGGAGCAACCAGCTACACGTGTCCCTGATAATTACTCCACCCTGATAATTACACCGGCCAGAGCTGCATCCAGCTGCATTTGTCCCTGATAATTACACTGGCAAGATTTGCATCCAGCTGCAGGTGACCCTGATAATTACATCAGCCAGAGGTGCATCCAGCTGCATGTGTCCCTGATAATTACTCTGGCAAGAGGTGCATCCAACTTCAAGTATCGCTGATAATTACACTGGCAAGAGTTGTATCCAGCTGTATGTGTCCATGATAATTACTATGGCAAGTGGTGCATCCAGCTGAACGTATCCCTTATAATTACAGCAGCAAGAGTTACATCCAGCTGCAAGTGACCCTGATAATTACTCCGGCAAGAGGTGCATCCAGCTCCATGTGTCCCTGATAATTACTCTGGCAAGTGGTGCATCCAGCTGAACGTATCCCTTATAATTACAGCGCCAAGAGTTACATCCAGCTGCAAGTGACCCTGATAATTACTCCGGCAAGAGGTGCATCCAGCTGCATTTATCCCTGTTAATTATTCCGGCAAGAGATGCATCCAGCTGTACGTGTCCCTGATAATTACTCCGGCAAGAGGTGCATCCAGCTGCATGTATCCCTGATAATTACTCCGGCAAGAGTTGCATCCAGCTGCACATGTCCCTGATAATTACTCCGGCAAGAGGTGCATCCACCTGCATGTGTCCCTGATAATTACTCCGGCAAGAGGAGCATCCAGCTACAATTGTCCCTGATAATTACTCCACCCTGATAATTACACCGGCCAGAGGTGCATCCAGCTGCATGTGTCCCTGATAATTACACTGGCAAGATTTGCATCCAGCTGAACGTGTCCCTGATAATTACTCTGGCAAGAGGTGCATCCAGCTGCAGGTGATCCTGATAATTACATCAGCCAGAGGTGCATCCAGCTGCATGTGTCCCTGATAACTACTCTGGCAAGAGGTGCATCCAACTTCAAGTATTGCTGATAATTACATTGGCAAGAGTTGTATCCAGCTGTATGTGTCCATGATAATTACACTGGCATGAGGTGCATCCAGCTGCACGTATCCCAGATAAGTACTCTGGCAAGAGGTGCATCCAGCTGCACGTGTCCCTGATAATTACTCCGGCAAGAGGAACATCCAGCTACACGTGTCCCAGGTAATTACTCTGGCAAGAATTACATCGAGCTGCAAGTGACCCTGATAATTACACTGGCCAGAGGTGCATCCAGCTGCATGTGTCCCTGATAATTAATCTGGCAAGATTTGCATCCAGCTGAACGTGTCCCTGATAATTACTCCAGCAAGAGGTGCATCCAGCTGCACGTGTCCCTGATAATTACTCCGGCAAGAGGTGCATCCAGCTGCACAGGTCACTGATAATTACTCTGGCAAGAGGTGCATCCCGCTGCAGGTGATCCTGATACTTACGCCAGCCAGAGGTGCACCCTGCTGCATGTGTCCCTGATAATTACTCTGGCAAGACGTGCATCCAACTTCAAGTATTGCTGATAATTACATTGACAAGAGTTGTATCCAGCTGTATGTGTCCATGATAATTACGCTGGCAAGAGGTGCATCCAGCTGCACGTATCCCTGATAAGTACTCTGGCAAGAGGTGCATCCAGCTGCATGTGTCCCTGATAATTACAGCGGCCAAAGGTGCATCCAGCCGCACCTGTCCCTGATAATTACAAAGACAAGAGGTGCATCCAGCTGCATGTGACCTTATAAATACAGCAGCAAGAGTTACAGCCAGCTGCAAGTGACCCTGATAATTACTCCGGCAAGAGGTGCATCCAGCTGCATGTGTCCCTGATAATTACAGCGGCAAGAGTTACATCCAGCTGCACGTTTTCCTGATAATTACAAAGACAAGAGGTGCATCCAGCTGCATGTGTACCTGATAATTACTCTGGTAAGAGGTGCATCCAGCTGCAAGTGAACATTATAATTACACCGGCCAGAGGTGCATCTAGCTGCATGTGTCCCTGATAATTACACTGGCAAGAGGTGCATCCAGCTGCATGTGTCCCTGATAATTACAAAGACAAGAGGTGCATCCAGCTGCACATGTCCCTGATAATTACTCCGGCAAGAAGTGTATCCAGCTGCAAGTGACCCTGATAATTACACTGGCAAGAGGTGAATCCAGCTGCACGTGTCCCTGATAATTATACCGGCAAGAGGTTCATCCAGCTGCAAGTGACCCTGATAATTACACCAGCAAGAGGTGCATCCAGCTGCATGTGTCCCTGATAATTACAGTGTCAAGAGGTGCATCCAGCTGCAGGTGACCCTGATAATTACATTAGCCAGAGCTGCATCCAGCTGCAAGTGACCCTGATAATTACTCCGGCAAGAGGTGCATCCAGCTGCACGTGTCCCTGATAAATACAAAGACAAGAGTTGTATACAGCTGCACATGTCCCTGATAATTACTCCGGAAAGATGTGTATCCAGCTGCAAGTGACCCTGATAATTACACTGGCAAGAGGTGAATCCAGCTACACGTGTCCCAGATAATTCCTCTGGCAAGAATTACATCCAGCTGCAAGTGACCCTGAAATTACACCGGCCAGAGGTGCATCAGGCTGCATGTGTCCCTGATAATTAATCTGGCAAGATTTGCATCCAGCTGAACGTTTCCCTGATAATTACTCCGGCAAGAGGTGGATCCAGCTGCACGTGTCCCTGATAATTACTCCGGAAAGAGGTGCATCCATCTGCACGTGTCCCTGATAATTACTCTAGCAAGAGGTGCATCCAGCTGCACGTGTCCCTGATCATTACTATGGTAAGAAGTGCATCCAGCTGCAGGTGACCCTGATAATTACACTGGCCAGAGGTGCATCCAGCTGCAAGTGAACCTTATAATTGCAGCGGCAAGAGTTACATCCAGCTGCAAGTGACCCTGAGAATTACTCCGGCAAGAGGTGCATCCAGCTACATGTGTCCCTGATAATTATTCCGGCAAGAGATGCATCCAGCTGCACATGTCCCTGATAATACTCCGGCGAGAGGTGCATCCAGCTACACGTGTCCCTGATAATTACTCCACCCTGATAATTACAGTGGCAAGAGGTGCATCCAGCTGCACATGTCCCTGATAATTACTCCGGCAAGAGGTGCATCCAGCTACACGTGTCCCTGATAATTACTCCGACCTGATAATTACACCGGCCAGAGGTGCATCCAGCTGCATGTGTCCCTGATAATTACACTGGCAAGATTTGCATCGAGCTGCAGGTGACGCAGATAATTACATCAGCCAGAGGTGCATCCAGCTGCATGTGTCCCTGATAATTACTCTGGCAAGAGATGCATCCAACTTCAAGTATCGCTGATAATTACACCTGCAAGAGTTGTATCCAGCTGTATGTGTCCATGATAATTACACTGGCAAGAGGTGCATCCAGCTGCACGTATCCCTGATAAGTACTCTGGCAAGAGGTGCATCGAGCTGCACGTTTCCCTGATAATTACTCCGGCAAGAGGTGCATCCAGCTGCAAGTGACCCTGATAATTACACTGGCAAGAGGTGAATCCAACTACACGTGTCCCTGATAATTACACCGGCAAGTGCATCCAGCTGCATGTGTCCCTGATAATTACTCCGGCAAGAGGAGCATCCACCTACACTTGTCCCTGATAATTACTCCACCCTGATAATTACACCGGCCAGAGGTGCATCCAGCTGCATGTGTCCTTGATAATTACACTGGCAAGATTTGCATCCAGCTGCACGTGTCCCTGATAATGACTCCGGCAAGAGGTGCATCCAGCTGCAAGTGTCCCTGATAATTACTCTGGTAAGAGGTGCATCCAGCTGCAAGTGAACATTATAATTACACCGGCCAGAGTTGCATCCAGCTGCACGTGTCCCTGATAATTACTCCGGCAAGAGGTGCATCTAGCTGCATGTGTCCCTGATAATTACACTGGCAAGAGGTGCATCCAGCTGCAGGTGACCCTGATAATTACATCAGCCAGAGGTGCATCCAGTTGCATGTGTCCCTGATAATTACTCTGGATAAGAGGTGCATCCAACTTCAAGTATCGCTGATAATTACACTGGCAAGAGTTGCATGAAGCTGTATGTGTCCATGATAATTACACTGGCAAGAGGTGCATCCAGCTCCACGTGTCCCTGATAATTAAAAAGACAAGAGGTGCATCAATCTGCACGTGTTCCTGATAATTACTCTGGCAAGAGGTGCATCCAGCTGCACGTGTCCCTGATCATTACTATGGTAAGAGGTGCATCCAGCTGCAGGTGACCCTGATAATTACACTGGCCAGCGGTGCATCCAGCTGCAAGTGAACCTTATAATTACAGCGGCAAGAGTTACATCCAGCTGCAAGTGACCCTGATAATTACACCGGCCAGAGGTGCATCCAGCTGCATGTGTCCCTGATAATTACTCTGGCAAGAGGTGCATCCAGCTGCACGTGTCCCTGATCATTACTATGGTAAGAGGTGCATCCAGCTGCAGGTGACCCTGATAATTACACTGGCCAGAGGTGCATCCAGCTGCAAGTGAACCTTATAATTACAGCGGCAAGAGTTACATACAGCTGCATGTGTCCCTGATAATTATTCCGGCAAGTGATGCATCCAGCTGTGCGTGTCCCTGATAATTATTGTGGCAAGAGGTGCATCCAGCTGCACATGTCCCTGATAATTACAGTGGCAAGAGGTGCATCCAGCTGCATGCGTCCCTGATAATTCCTCAGGCAAGAGGAGCAACCAGCTACACGTGTCCCTGATAATTACTCCACCCTGATAATTACAACGGCCAGAGGTGCATCCAGCTGCATGTGTCCCTGAAAATTACACTGGCAAGATTTGCATCCAGCTGCAGGTGACCCTGATAATTACATCAGCCAGAGGTGCATCCAGCTGCATGTGTCCCTGATAATTACTCTGGCAAGAGGTGTATCCAACTTCAAGTATCGCTGATAATTACACTGGCAAGAGTTGTATCCAGCTGTATGTGTCCATGATAATTACACTGGCAGGAGGTGCATCCAGCTGCACGTATCCCTGATAAGTCCTCTGGCAAGATGTGCATCGAGCTGCACGTGTCCCTGATAATTACTCCGGCAAGAGGTGCATCCAGCTGCATGCGTCCCTGAAAATTACTCCGGCAAGAGGAGCATCCACCTACACTTGTCGCTTATAATCACTCCACCCTGATAATTACACCGGCCAGAGGTGCATCCAGTTGCATGTGTACTTGATAATTACACTGGCAAGATTTGCATCCAGCTGAACGTGTCCCTGATAATGACTCCGGCAAGAGGTGCATCCAGCTGCAAGTGTCCCTGATAATTACTCTGAGAAGAGGTGCATCCAGCTGCAAGTGAACATTATAATTACACCGGCCGGAGGTGCATCCAGCTGCGCGTGTCCCTGATAATTACTCCGGCAAGAGGTGCACCTAGCTGCATGTGTCCCTGATGATTACACTGGCAAGAGGTGCATCCAGCTGCAGGTGACCCTGATAATTACATCAGCCAGAGGTGCATCCAGCTGCATGTGTCCCTGATAATTACTCTGGATAAGAGGTGCATCCAACTTCAAGTATCGCTGATAATTACACTGGCAAGAGTTGCATGAAGCTGTATGTGTCCATGATAATTACACTGGCAAGAGGTGCATCCAGCTCCAAGTGTCCCTGATAATTAAAAAGACAAGAGGTGCATCCATCTGCACGTGTCCCTGATAATTACTCTGGCAAGAATTACATCCAGCTGCATGTGACCCTGATAATTACAGCGGCAAGAGTTACATCCAGCTGCAAGTGACCCTGAGAATTACTCCGGCAAGAGGTGCATCCAGCTACATGTGTCCCTGATAATTATTCCGGCAAGAGATGCATCCAGCTGCACATGTCCCTGATAATTACTCCGGCAAGAGGTGCATACAGC
Source organism: Narcine bancroftii (assembly GCF_036971445.1). NCBI lineage: Eukaryota > Metazoa > Chordata > Chondrichthyes > Torpediniformes > Narcinidae > Narcine > Narcine bancroftii. Next base: position 39,772,514 of record NC_091481.1, read on the forward strand.
TACACGTGTCCCTGATAATTATTCCACCCTGATAATTACACCGGGCAGAGGTGCATCCAGCTGCATGTGTCCCTGATAATTACACTGGCAAGATTTGCATCCAGCTGCAGGTGACCCTGATAAATACATCAGCCAGAGGTGCATCCAGCTGCATGTGTCCCTGATAATTACTCTGGCAAGAGATGCATCCAACTTCAAGTATCGCTGATAATTACACTGGCAAGAGTTGTATCCAGCTGTATGTGTCCATGATAATTACACTGGCAAAAGGTGCATCCAGCTGCACGTATCCCTGATAAGTACTCTGGCAAGAGGTGCATCCAGCTGCACGTGTCCCTGATAATTACTCCGGCAAGAGGTGCATCCAGCTGCAAGTGACCCTGATAATTACACTGGCAAGAGGTGAATCCACCTACATGTGTCCCTGATAATTACACCGGCAAGAGGTTTATCCAGCTGCAAGTGACCCTGATAATTACACCAGCAAGAGGTGCATCCAGCTGCATGTGTCCCTGATAATTACTCCGGCAAGAGGAGCTTCCACCTACACTTGTCCCTGATAATTACTCCACCCTGATAATTACACCGGCCAGAGGTGTATCCAGCTGCAAGTGACCCTGATAATTACTCCGGCAAGAGGTGCATCCAGCTGCACGTGTCCATGATAATTACAAAGACAAGAGGTGCATCCAGCTGCACATGTCCCTGATAATTACTCCGGCAAGAGGTGTATCCAGCTGCAAGTGACCCTGATAATTACACTGGCAAGAGGTGAATCCAGCTGCACGTGTCCCTGATAATTATACCGGCAAGAGTTCATCCAGCTGCAAGTGACCCTGATAATTACACCAGCAAGAGGTGCATCCAGCTGCATGTGTCCCAGATAATTACAGATGCAAGAGGTGCATCCAGCTGCAGGTGACCCTGATAATTACATCAGCCAGAGGTGCATCCAGCTGCATGTGTCCCTGATAATTACTCTGGCAAGAGGTGCATCCAACTTCAAGTATTGCTGATAATTACATTGGCAAGCGTTGTATCCAGCTGTATGTGTCCATGATAATTACACTGGCAAGAGGTGCATCCAGCTGCACGTATCCCTGATAAGTACTCTGGCAAGAGGTGTATCCAGCTGCACGTGTCCCTGATAATTACTCCGGCAAGAGGAACATCCAGCTACACGTGTCCCAGATAATTACTCTGGCAAGAATTACATCCAGCTGCAAGTGACCCTGATAATTACACCGGCCAGAGGTGCATCCAGCTGCATGTGTCCCTGATAATTAATCTGGCAAGATTTGCATCCAGCTGAACGTGTCCCTGATAATTACTCCGGCAAGAGGTGGATCCAGCTGCAAGTGATCCTGATAATTACTCCGGCAAGAGGTGCATCCAGCTGCATTTATCCCTGTTAATTATTCCGGCAAGAGATGCATCCAGCTGTACGTGACCCTGATAATTACTCCGGCAAGAGGTGCATCCAGCTGCATGTATCCCTGATAATTACTCCGGCAAGAGTTGCATCCAGCTGCACATGTCCCTGATAATTACTCCGGCAAGAGGTGCATCCACCTGCATGTGTCCCTGATAATTACTCCGGCAAGAGGAGCATCCAGCTCCACGTGTCCCTGATAATTACTCCACCCTGATAACTACACTGGCCAGAGGAGCATCCAGCTGCATGTGTGCCTGATAATTACACTGGCAAGATTTGCATCCAGCTGAACGTGTCCCTGATAATTACTTTGGCAAGAGGTGCATCCAGCTGCAGGTGACCCTGATAATTACATCAGCCAGAGCTGCATCCAGCTGCAAGTGACCCTGATAATTACTACGGCAAGAGGTGCATCCAGCTGCACGTGTCCCTGATAATTACAAAGACAAGAGGTGTATACAGCTGCACATGTCCCTGATAATTACTCCGGCAAGAGGTGTATCCAGCTGCAAGTGACCCTGATAATTACACTGGCAAGTGGTGAATCCAGCTACACGTGTCCCAGATAATTACTCTGGCAAGAATTACATCCAGCTGCAAGTGACCCTGATAATTACACCGGCCAGAGATGCATCCAGCTGCATGTGTCCCTGATAATTAATCTGGCAAGATTTGCATCCAGCTGAACGTTTCCCTGATAATTACTCCGGCAAGAGGTGGATCCAGCTGCACGTGTCCCTGATAATTACTCCGGCAAGAGGTGCATCCAGCTGCATGGGTCCGTGATAATTACTCTGGCAAGAGGTGCATCCAGCTGCAAGTGACCCTGATAATTACACCGGCCAGAGGTGCATCCAGCTGCATGTGTCACTGATAATTAATCTGGCAATATTTGCATCCAGCTCAACGTGTCCCTGATAATTACTCCGGCAAGAGGTGCATCCATCTGCACGTGTCCCTGATAATTACTCTGGCAAGAGGTGCATCCAGCTGCACGTGTCCCTGATCATTACTATGGTAAGAGGTGCATCCAGCTGCAGGTGACCCTGATAATTACAGCGGCAAGAGTTACATCCAGCTGCAAGTGACCCTGAGAATTACTCCGGCAAGAGGTGCATCCAGCTACATGTGTCCCTGATAATTATTCCGGCAAGAGATGCATCCAGCTGCACATGTCCCTGATAATTACTCCGGCAAGAGGTGCATACAGCTACACGTGTCCCTGATAATTATTACACCCTGATAATTACACCGGGCAGAGGTGCATCCAGCTGCATGTGTCCCTGATAATTACACTGGCAAGATTTGCATCCAGCTGCAGGTGACCCTGGTAATTACATCAGCCAGAGGTGCATCCAGCTGCATGTGTCCCTGATAATTACTCTGGCAAGAGATGCATCCAACTTCAAGTATCGCTGATAATTACACTGGCAAGAGTTGTATCCAGCTGTATGTGTCCATGATAATTACACTGGCAAGAGGTGCATCCAGCTGCACGTATCCCTGATAAGTACTCTGGCAAGAGGTGCATCGAGCTGCACGTGTCCCTGATAATTACTCCGGCAAGAGGTGCATCCAGCTGCAAGTGACCCTGATAATTACACTGGCAAGAGGTGAATCCACCTACATGTGTCCCTGATAATTACACCGGCAAGAGGTTTATCCAGCTGCAAGAGACCCTGATAATTACACCAGCAAGAGGTGCATCCAGCTGCATGTGTCCCTGATAATTACTCCGGCAAGAGGAGCTTCCACCTACACTTGTCCCTGATAATTACTCCACCCTGATAATTACACCGGCCAGAGGTGCATCCAGCTGCATGTGTCCTTGATAATTACACTGGCAAGAGGTGCATCCAGCTGCACGTGACCGTGATAATTACATCAGCCAGAGGTGCATCCAGTTGCATGTGTCCCTGATAATTACAACGGCCAGAGTTGCATCTAGCTGCATGTGTCCCTGATAATTACACTGGCAAGAGGTGCATCCAGCTGCACGTGACCCTGATAATTACATCAGCCAGAGGTGCATCCAGTTGCATGTGTCCCTGATAATTACTCTGGATAAGAGGTGCATCCAACTTCAAGTATCGCTGATAATTACACTGGCAAGAGTTGCATGAAGCTGTATGTGTCCATGATAATTACACTGGCAAGAGGTGCATCCAGCTCCACGTGTCCCTGATAATTAAAAAGACAAGAGGTGCATCAATCTGCACGTGTTCCTGATAATTACTCTGGCAAGAGGTGCATCCAGCTGCACGTGTCCCTGATCATTACTATGGTAAGAGGTGCATCCAGCTGCAGGTGACCCTGATAATTACACTGGCCAGAGGTGCATCCAGCTGCAAGTGAACCTTATAATTACAGCGGCCAGAGTTACATCCAGCTGCAAGTGACCCTGATAATTACTCAGGCAAGAGGTGCATCCAGCTGCATGTGTCCCTGATAATTATTCCGGCAAGAGATGCATCCAGCTGTACGTGTCCCTGATAATTACAGTGGCAAGAGGTGCATCCACTGCAGGTGATCCTGATAATTACACCAGACAGAGGTGCATCCAGCTGCAAGTGACCCTGATAATTACTCCGGCAAGAGGAGCATCCAGCTGCACGTGTCCCTGATAATTACAAAGACAAGAGGTGCATCCAGCTGCACATGTCCCTGATAATTACTCCGGCAAGAGGTGCATCCAGCTGCACGTGACCCTGATAATTACATCAGCCAGAGGTGCGTCCAGCTGCATGTGTCCCTGATAATTACTCTGGATAAGAGGTGCATCAAACTACAAGTATCGCTGATAATTACACTGGCAAGAGTTGCATCCAGCTGTATGTGTCCATGATAATTACACTGGCAAGAGGTACATCCAGCTCAACGTGTCCCTGATAATTAAAAAGACAAGAGCTGCATCCATCTCCACGTGTCCCTGATAATTACTCTGGCAAGAGGTGCATCCAGCTGCACGTGTCCCTGATCATTACTATGGTAAGAGGTGCATCCAGCTGCAGGTGACCCTGATCATTACCCTGGCCAGAGGTGCATCCAGCTTCAAGTGAACCTTATAATTACAGCGGCAAGAGTTACATCCAGCTGCAAGTGACCCTGATAATTACTCCGGCAAGAGGTCCATCCAGCTGCATGTGTCCCTGATAATTATTCTGGCAAGAGATGCATCCAGCTGTACGTGTCCCTGATAATTACTCGGCAAGAGGTGCATCCAGCTGCATGTGTCCCTGATAATTACAAAGACAAGAGGTGCATCCAGCTGCACATGTCCCTGATAATTACTCCGGCAAGAAGTGTATCCAGCTGCAAGTGACCCTGATAATTACACTGGCAAGAGGTGAATCCAGCTGCACGTGTCCCTGATAATTATACCGGCAAGAGGTTCATCCAGCTGCAAGTGACCCTGATAATTACACCAGCAAGAGGTGCATCCAGCTGCATGTGTCCCTGATAATTACAGTGTCAAGAGGTGCATCCAGCTGCAGGTGACCCTGATAATTACATCAGCCAGAGCTGCATCCAGCTGCAAGTGACCCTGATAATTACTCCGGCAAGAGGTGCATCCAGCTGCACGTGTCCCTGATAAATACAAAGACAAGAGTTGTATACAGCTGCACATGTCCCTGATAATTACTCCGGAAAGATGTGTATCCAGCTGCAAGTGACCCTGATAATTACACTGGCAAGAGGTGAATCCAGCTACACGTGTCCCAGATAATTCCTCTGGCAAGAATTACATCCAGCTGCAAGTGACCCTGAAATTACACCGGCCAGAGGTGCATCAGGCTGCATGTGTCCCTGATAATTAATCTGGCAAGATTTGCATCCAGCTGAACGTTTCCCTGATAATTACTCCGGCAAGAGGTGGATCCAGCTGCACGTGTCCCTGATAATTACTCCGGAAAGAGGTGCATCCATCTGCACGTGTCCCTGATAATTACTCTAGCAAGAGGTGCATCCAGCTGCACGTGTCCCTGATCATTACTATGGTAAGAAGTGCATCCAGCTGCAGGTGACCCTGATAATTACACTGGCCAGAGGTGCATCCAGCTGCAAGTGAACCTTATAATTGCAGCGGCAAGAGTTACATCCAGCTGCAAGTGACCCTGAGAATTACTCCGGCAAGAGGTGCATCCAGCTACATGTGTCCCTGATAATTATTCCGGCAAGAGATGCATCCAGCTGCACATGTCCCTGATAATACTCCGGCGAGAGGTGCATCCAGCTACACGTGTCCCTGATAATTACTCCACCCTGATAATTACAGTGGCAAGAGGTGCATCCAGCTGCACATGTCCCTGATAATTACTCCGGCAAGAGGTGCATCCAGCTACACGTGTCCCTGATAATTAATCCGACCTGATAATTACACCGGCCAGAGGTGCATCCAGCTGCATGTGTCCCTGATAATTACACTGGCAAGATTTGCATCGAGCTGCAGGTGACGCAGATAATTACATCAGCCAGAGGTGCATCCAGCTGCATGTGTCCCTGATAATTACTCTGGCAAGAGATGCATCCAACTTCAAGTATCGCTGATAATTACACCTGCAAGAGTTGTATCCAGCTGTATGTGTCCATGATAATTACACTGGCAAGAGGTGCATCCAGCTGCACGTATCCCTGATAAGTACTCTGGCAAGAGGTGCATCGAGCTGCACGTTTCCCTGATAATTACTCCGGCAAGAGGTGCATCCAGCTGCAAGTGACCCTGATAATTACACTGGCAAGAGGTGAATCCAACTACACGTGTCCCTGATAATTACACCGGCAAGTGCATCCAGCTGCATGTGTCCCTGATAATTACTCCGGCAAGAGGAGCATCCACCTACACTTGTCCCTGATAATTACTCCACCCTGATAATTACACCGGCCAGAGGTGCATCCAGCTGCATGTGTCCTTGATAATTACACTGGCAAGATTTGCATCCAGCTGCACGTGTCCCTGATAATGACTCCGGCAAGAGGTGCATCCAGCTGCAAGTGTCCCTGATAATTACTCTGGTAAGAGGTGCATCCAGCTGCAAGTGAACATTATAATTACACCGGCCAGAGTTGCATCCAGCTGCACGTGTCCCTGATAATTACTCCGGCAAGAGGTGCATCTAGCTGCATGTGTCCCTGATAATTACACTGGCAAGAGGTGCATCCAGCTGCAGGTGACCCTGATAATTACATCAGCCAGAGGTGCATCCAGTTGCATGTGTCCCTGATAATTACTCTGGATAAGAGGTGCATCCAACTTCAAGTATCGCTGATAATTACACTGGCAAGAGTTGCATGAAGCTGTATGTGTCCATGATAATTACACTGGCAAGAGGTGCATCCAGCTCCACGTGTCCCTGATAATTAAAAAGACAAGAGGTGCATCAATCTGCACGTGTTCCTGATAATTACTCTGGCAAGAGGTGCATCCAGCTGCACGTGTCCCTGATCATTACTATGGTAAGAGGTGCATCCAGCTGCAGGTGACCCTGATAATTACACTGGCCAGAGGTGCATCCAGCTGCAAGTGAACCTTATAATTACAGCGGCAAGAGTTACATCCAGCTGCAAGTGACCCTGATAATTACACCGGCCAGAGGTGCATCCAGCTGCATGTGTCCCTGATAATTACTCTGGCAAGAGGTGCATCCAGCTGCACGTGTCCCTGATCATTACTATGGTAAGAGGTGCATCCAGCTGCAGGTGACCCTGATAATTACACTGGCCAGAGGTGCATCCAGCTGCAAGTGAACCTTATAATTACAGCGGCAAGAGTTACATACAGCTGCATGTGTCCCTGATAATTATTCCGGCAAGTGATGCATCCAGCTGTGCGTGTCCCTGATAATTATTGTGGCAAGAGGTGCATCCAGCTGCACATGTCCCTGATAATTACAGTGGCAAGAGGTGCATCCAGCTGCATGCGTCCCTGATAATTCCTCAGGCAAGAGGAGCAACCAGCTACACGTGTCCCTGATAATTACTCCACCCTGATAATTACAACGGCCAGAGGTGCATCCAGCTGCATGTGTCCCTGAAAATTACACTGGCAAGATTTGCATCCAGCTGCAGGTGACCCTGATAATTACATCAGCCAGAGGTGCATCCAGCTGCATGTGTCCCTGATAATTACTCTGGCAAGAGGTGTATCCAACTTCAAGTATCGCTGATAATTACACTGGCAAGAGTTGTATCCAGCTGTATGTGTCCATGATAATTACACTGGCAGGAGGTGCATCCAGCTGCACGTATCCCTGATAAGTCCTCTGGCAAGATGTGCATCGAGCTGCACGTGTCCCTGATAATTACTCCGGCAAGAGGTGCATCCAGCTGCATGCGTCCCTGAAAATTACTCCGGCAAGAGGAGCATCCACCTACACTTGTCGCTTATAATCACTCCACCCTGATAATTACACCGGCCAGAGGTGCATCCAGTTGCATGTGTACTTGATAATTACACTGGCAAGATTTGCATCCAGCTGAACGTGTCCCTGATAATGACTCCGGCAAGAGGTGCATCCAGCTGCAAGTGTCCCTGATAATTACTCTGAGAAGAGGTGCATCCAGCTGCAAGTGAACATTATAATTACACCGGCCGGAGGTGCATCCAGCTGCGCGTGTCCCTGATAATTACTCCGGCAAGAGGTGCACCTAGCTGCATGTGTCCCTGATGATTACACTGGCAAGAGGTGCATCCAGCTGCAGGTGACCCTGATAATTACATCAGCCAGAGGTGCATCCAGCTGCATGTGTCCCTGATAATTACTCTGGATAAGAGGTGCATCCAACTTCAAGTATCGCTGATAATTACACTGGCAAGAGTTGCATGAAGCTGTATGTGTCCATGATAATTACACTGGCAAGAGGTGCATCCAGCTCCAAGTGTCCCTGATAATTAAAAAGACAAGAGGTGCATCCATCTGCACGTGTCCCTGATAATTACTCTGGCAAGAATTACATCCAGCTGCATGTGACCCTGATAATTACAGCGGCAAGAGTTACATCCAGCTGCAAGTGACCCTGAGAATTACTCCGGCAAGAGGTGCATCCAGCTACATGTGTCCCTGATAATTATTCCGGCAAGAGATGCATCCAGCTGCACATGTCCCTGATAATTACTCCGGCAAGAGGTGCATACAGCTACACGTGTCCCTGATAATTATTCCACCCTGATAATTACACCGGGCAGAGGTGCATCCAGCTGCATGTGTCCCTGATAATTACACTGGCAAGATTTGCATCCAGCTGCAGGTGACCCTGATAATTACATCAGCCAGAGGTGCATCCAGCTGCATGTGTCCCTGATAATTACTCTGGCAAGAGATGCATCCAACTTCAAGTATCGCTGATAATTACACTGGCAAGAGTTGTATCCAGCTGTATGTGTCCATGATAATTACACTGGCAAAAGGTGCATCCAGCTGCACGTATCCCTGATAAGTACTCTGGCAAGAGGTGCATCCAGCTGCACGTGTCCCTGATAATTACTCCGGCAAGAGGTGCATCCAGCTGCAAGTGACCCTGATAATTACACTGGCAAGAGGTGAATCCACCTACATGTGTCCCTGATAATTACACCGGCAAGAGGTTTATCCAGCTGCAAGTGACCCTGATAATTACACCAGCAAGAGGTGCATCCAGCTGCATGTGTCCCTGATAATTACTCCGGCAAGAGGAGCTTCCACCTACACTTGTCCCTGATAATTACTCCACCCTGATAATTACACCGGCCAGAGGTGTATCCAGCTGCAAGTGACCCTGATAATTACTCCGGCAAGAGGTGCATCCAGCTGCACGTGTCCATGATAATTACAAAGACAAGAGGTGCATCCAGCTGCACATGTCCCTGATAATTACTCCGGCAAGAGGTGTATCCAGCTGCAAGTGACCCTGATAATTACACTGGCAAGAGGTGAATCCAGCTGCACGTGTCCCTGATAATTATACCGGCAAGAGTTCATCCAGCTGCAAGTGACCCTGATAATTACACCAGCAAGAGGTGCATCCAGCTGCATGTGTCCCAGATAATTACAGTGGCAAGAGGTGCATCCAGCTGCAGGTGACCCTGATAATTACATCAGCCAGAGGTGCATCCAGCTGCATGTGTCCCTGATAATTACTCTGGCAAGAGGTGCATCCAACTTCAAGTATTGCTGATAATTACATTGGCAAGCGTTGTATCCAGCTGTATGTGTCCATGATAATTACACTGGCAAGAGGTGCATCCAGCTGCACGTATCCCTGATAAGTACTCTGGCAAGAGGTGTATCCAGCTGCACGTGTCCCTGATAATTACTCCGGCAAGAGGAACATCCAGCTACACGTGTCCCAGATAATTACTCTGGCAAGAATTACATCCAGCTGCAAGTGACCCTGATAATTACACCGGCCAGAGGTGCATCCAGCTGCATGTGTCCCTGATAATTAATCTGGCAAGATTTGCATCCAGCTGAACGTGTCCCTGATAATTACTCCGGCAAGAGGTGGATCCAGCTGCAAGTGATCCTGATAATTACTCCGGCAAGAGGTGCATCCAGCTGCATTTATCCCTGTTAATTATTCCGGCAAGAGATGCATCCAGCTGTACGTGACCCTGATAATTACTCCGGCAAGCGGTGCATCCAGCTGCATGTATCCCTGATAATTACTCCGGCAAGAGTTGCATCCAGCTGCACATGTCCCTGATAATTACTCCGGCAAGAGGTGCATCCACCTGCATGTGTCCCTGATAATTACTCCGGCAAGAGGAGCATCCAGCTCCACGTGTCCCTGATAATTACTCCACCCTGATAATTACACTGGCCAGAGGAGCATCCAGCTGCATGTGTGCCTGATAATTACACTGGCAAGATTTGCATCCAGCTGAACGTGTCCCTGATAATTACTTTGGCAAGAGGTGCATCCAGCTGCAGGTGACCCTGATAATTACATCAGCCAGAGCTGCATCCAGCTGCAAGTGACCCTGATAATTACTACGGCAAGAGGTGCATCCAGCTGCACGTGTCCCTGATAATTACAAAGACAAGAGGTGTATACAGCTGCACATGTCCCTGATAATTACTCCGGCAAGAGGTGTATCCAGCTGCAAGTGACCCTGATAATTACACTGGCAAGTGGTGAATCCAGCTACACGTGTCCCAGATAATTACTCTGGCAAGAATTACATCCAGCTGCAAGTGACCCTGATAATTACACCGGCCAGAGATGCATCCAGCTGCATGTGTCCCTGATAATTAATCTGGCAAGATTTGCATCCAGCTGAACGTTTCCCTGATAATTACTCCGGCAAGAGGTGGATCCAGCTGCACGTGTCCCTGATAATTACTCCGGCAAGAGGTGCATCCAGCTGCATGGGTCCGTGATAATTACTCTGGCAAGAGGTGCATCCAGCTGCAAGTGACCCTGATAATTACACCGGCCAGAGGTGCATCCAGCTGCATGTGTCACTGATAATTAATCTGGCAATATTTGCATCCAGCTCAACGTGTCCCTGATAATTACTCCGGCAAGAGGTGCATCCATCTGCACGTGTCCCTGATAATTACTCTGGCAAGAGGTGCATCCAGCTGCACGTGTCCCTGATCATTACTATGGTAAGAGGTGCATCCAGCTGCAGGTGACCCTGATAATTACAGCGGCAAGAGTTACATCCAGCTGCAAGTGACCCTGAGAATTACTCCGGCAAGAGGTGCATCCAGCTACATGTGTCCCTGATAATTATTCCGGCAAGAGATGCATCCAGCTGCACATGTCCCTGATAATTACTCCGGGAAGAGGTGCATACAGCTACACGTGTCCCTGATAATTATTACACCCTGATAATTACACCGGGCAGAGGTGCATCCAGCTGCATGTGTCCCTGATAATTACACTGGCAAGATTTGCATCCAGCTGCAGGTGACCCTGGTAATTACATCAGCCAGAGGTGCATCCAGCTGCATGTGTCCCTGATAATTACTCTGGCAAGAGATGCATCCAACTTCAAGTATCGCTGATAATTACACTGGCAAGAGTTGTATCCAGCTGTATGTGTCCATGATAATTACACTGGCAAGAGGTGCATCCAGCTGCACGTATCCCTGATAAGTACTCTGGCAAGAGGTGCATCGAGCTGCACGTGTCCCTGATAATTACTCCGGCAAGAGGTGCATCCAGCTGCAAGTGACCCTGATAATTACACTGGCAAGAGGTGAATCCACCTACATGTGTCCCTGATAATTACACCGGCAAGAGGTTTATCCAGCTGCAAGAGACCCTGATAATTACACCAGCAAGAGGTGCATCCAGCTGCATGTGTCCCTGATAATTACTCCGGCAAGAGGAGCTTCCACCTACACTTGTCCCTGATAATTACTCCACCCTGATAATTACACCGGCCAGAGGTGCATCCAGCTGCATGTGTCCTTGATAATTACACTGGCAAGAGGTGCATCCAGCTGCACGTGACCGTGATAATTACATCAGCCAGAGGTGCATCCAGTTGCATGTGTCCCTGATAATTACAACGGCCAGAGTTGCATCTAGCTGCATGTGTCCCTGATAATTACACTGGCAAGAGGTGCATCCAGCTGCACGTGACCCTGATAATTACATCAGCCAGAGGTGCATCCAGTTGCATGTGTCCCTGATAATTACTCTGGATAAGAGGTGCATCCAACTTCAAGTATCGCTGATAATTACACTGGCAAGAGTTGCATGAAGCTGTATGTGTCCATGATAATTACACTGGCAAGAGGTGCATCCAGCTCCACGTGTCCCTGATAATTAAAAAGACAAGAGGTGCATCAATCTGCACGTGTTCCTGATAATTACTCTGGCAAGAGGTGCATCCAGCTGCACGTGTCCCTGATCATTACTATGGTAAGAGGTGCATCCAGCTGCAGGTGACCCTGATAATTACACTGGCCAGAGGTGCATCCAGCTGCAAGTGAACCTTATAATTACAGCGGCCAGAGTTACATCCAGCTGCAAGTGACCCTGATAATTACTCAGGCAAGAGGTGCATCCAGCTGCATGTGTCCCTGATAATTATTCCGGCAAGAGATGCATCCAGCTGTACGTGTCCCTGATAATTACAGTGGCAAGAGGTGCATCCACTGCAGGTGATCCTGATAATTACACCAGACAGAGGTGCATCCAGCTGCAAGTGACCCTGATAATTACTCCGGCAAGAGGAGCATCCAGCTGCACGTGTCCCTGATAATTACAAAGACAAGAGGTGCATCCAGCTGCACATGTCCCTGATAATTACTCCGGCAAGAGGTGCATCCAGCTGCACGTGACCCTGATAATTACATCAGCCAGAGGTGCGTCCAGCTGCATGTGTCCCTGATAATTACTCTGGATAAGAGGTGCATCAAACTACAAGTATCGCTGATAATTACACTGGCAAGAGTTGCATCCAGCTGTATGTGTCCATGATAATTACACTGGCAAGAGGTACATCCAGCTCAACGTGTCCCTGATAATTAAAAAGACAAGAGCTGCATCCATCTCCACGTGTCCCTGATAATTACTCTGGCAAGAGGTGCATCCAGCTGCACGTGTCCCTGATCATTACTATGGTAAGAGGTGCATCCAGCTGCAGGTGACCCTGATCATTACCCTGGCCAGAGGTGCATCCAGCTTCAAGTGAACCTTATAATTACAGCGGCAAGAGTTACATCCAGCTGCAAGTGACCCTGATAATTACTCCGGCAAGAGGTCCATCCAGCTGCATGTGTCCCTGATAATTATTCTGGCAAGAGATGCATCCAGCTGTACGTGTCCCTGATAATTACTCGGCAAGAGGTGCATCCAGCTGCATGTGTCCCTGATAATTACTCCGGCAAGAGGAGCATCCAGCTACACGTGTCCCTGATAATTACTCCACCCTGATAATTACACCGGCCAGAGGTGAATCCAGCTTCACGTGTCCCAGATAATTACTCTGGCAAGAATTACATCCAGCTGCAAGTGACCCTGATAATTACACCGGCCAGAGATGCATCCAGCTGCATGTGTCCCTGATAATTAATCTGGCAAGATTTGCATCCAGCTGAACGTTTCCCTGATAATTACTCCGGCAAGAGGTGGATCCAGCTGCACGTGTCCCTGATAATTACTCCGGCAAGAGGTGCATCCAGCTGCATGGGTCCGTGATAATTACTCTGGCAAGAGGTGCATCCAGCTGCAAGTGACCCTGATAATTATACCGGCCAGAGGTGCATCCAGCTGCATGTGTCACTGATAATTAATCTGGCAATATTTGCATCCAGCTCAACGTGTCCCTGATAATTACTCCGGCAAGAGGTGCATCCATCTGCACGTGTCCCTGATAATTACTCTGGCAAGAGGTGCATCCAGCTGCACGTGTCCCTGATCATTACTATGGTAAGAGGTGCATCCAGCTGCAGGTGACCCTGATAATTACAGCGGCAAGAGTTACATCCAGCTGCAAGTGACCCTGAGAATTACTCCGGCAAGAGGTGCATCCAGCTACATGTGTCCCTGATAATTATTCCGGCAAGAGATGCATCCAGCTGCACATGTCCCTGATAATTACTCCGGCAAGAGGTGCATACAGCTACACGTGTCCCTGATAATTATTCCACCCTGATAATTACACCGGGCAGAGGTGCATCCAGCTGCATGTGTCCCTGATAATTACACTGGCAAGATTTGCATCCAGCTGCAGGTGACCCTGATAATTACATCAGCCAGAGGTGCATCCAGCTGCATGTGTCCCTGATAATTACTCTGGCAAGAGATGCATCCAACTTCAAGTATCGCTGATAATTACACTGGCAAGAGTTGTATCCAGCTGTATGTGTCCATGATAATTACACTGGCAAGAGGTGCATCCAGCTGCACGTATCCCTGATAAGTACTCTGGCAAGAGGTGCATCGAGCTGCACGTGTCCCTGATAATTACTCCGGCAAGAGGTGCATCCAGCTGCAAGTGACCCTGATAATTACACTGGCAAGAGGTGAATCCACCTACATGTGTCCCTGATAATTACACCGGCAAGAGGTTTATCCAGCTGCAAGTGACCCTGATAATTACACCAGCAAGAGGTGCATCCAGCTGCATGTATCCCTGATAATTACTCCGACAAGAGGAGCTTCCACCTACACTTGTCCCTGATAATTACTCCACCCTGATAATTACACCGGCCAGAGGTGCATCCAGCTGCATGTGTCCTTGATAATTACACTGGCAAGAATTGCATCCAGCTGCACGTGTCCCTGATAATTACTCCGGCAAGAGGTCCATCCAGCTGCATGTGTCCCTGATAATTATTCCGGCAAGAGATGCATCCAGCTGTACGTGTCCCTGATAATTACTCGTCAAGAGGTGCATCCAGCTGCATGTGTCCCTGATAATTACTCCGGCAAGAGGAGCATCCAGCTACACGTGTCCCTGATAATTACTCCACCCTGATAATTACACCGGCCAGAGGTGAATCCAGCTACACGTGTCCCAGATAATTACTCTGGCAAGAATTACATCCAGCTGCAAGTGACCCTGATAATTACACCGGCCAGAGATGCATCCAGCTGCATGTGTCCCTGATAATTAATCTGGCAAGATTTGCATCCAGCTGAACGTGTCCCTGATAATTACTCCGGCAAGAGGTGCATCCAGCTGCACGTGTCCATGATAATTACTCTGGCAAGAGGTGCATCCAGCTGCACGTGTCCCTGATCATTACTATGGTAAGAGATGCATCCAGCTGCAGGTGACCCTGATAATTACACTGGCCAGAGGTGCATCCAGCTGCAAGTGAACCTTATAATTACAGCGGCAAGAGTTACATCCAGCTGCATGTGTCCCTGATAATTATTCCGGCAAGTGATGCATCCAGCTGTGCGTGTCCCTGATAATTATTGTGGCAAGAGGTGCATCCAGCTGCACATGTCCCTGATAATTACAGTGGCAAGAGGTGCATCCAGCTGCATGTGTCCCTGATAATTACTCCGGCAAGAGGAGCATTCAGCTACACGTGTCCGTGATAATTACTCCACCCTGATAATTACACCGGCCAGAGGTGCATCCAGCTGCAAGTGTCCCTGATAATTACTCTGGCAAGAGCTGCATCCATCTTCAAGTATTGCTGATAATTACATTGGCAAGAGTTGTATCCAGCTGTATGTGTCCATGATAATTACACTGGCAAGAGATGCATCCAGCTGCACGTATCCCTGATAAGTACTCTGGCAAGAGGTGTATCCAGCTGCACGTGTCCCTGATAATTACTCCGGCAAGTGGAACATCCAGCTACACGTGTCACAGATAATTACTCTGGCAAGAATTACATCCAGCTGCAAGTGACCCTGATAATTACACTGGCCAGAGGTGCATCCAGCTGCATGTGTCCCTGATAATGAATCTGGCAATATTTGCATCCAGCTGAACGTATCCCTGATAATTACTCCGGCAAGAGGTGCATCCAGCTGCACGTGTCCATGATAATTACTCTGGCAAGAGGTGCATCCAGCTGCACGTGTCCCTGATCATTACTATGGTAAGAGGTGCATCCAGCTGCAGGTGACCCTGATAATTACACTGGCCAGAGGTGCATCCAGCTGCAAGTGAACCTTATAATTACAGCGGCAAGAGTTACATCCAGCTGCAAGTGACCCTGAGAATTACTCCGGCAAGAGGTTCAACTAGCTGCATGTGTCCCTGATAATTATTCCGGCAAGAGATGCATCCAGCTGGGCGTGTCCCTGATAATTACAGTGGCAAAAGGTGCATTCAGCTGCACATGTCCCTGATAATTACTCCGGCAATAGGTGCATCCAGGTGCATGTGTCCCTGATAATTACTCCCGCAAGAGGAGCAACCAGCTACACGTGTCCCTGATAATTACTCCACCCTGATAATTACACCGGCCAGAGGTGCATCCAGCTGCATTTGTCCCTGATAATTACACTGGCAAGATTTGCATCCAGCTGAACGTGTCCCTGATAATTACTCTGGCAAGAGGTGCATCCAGCTGCAGGTGATCCTGATAATTACATCAGCCAGAGGTGCATCCAGCTGCATGTGTCCCTGATAACTACTCTGGCAAGAGGTGCATCCAACTTCAAGTATTGCTGATAATTACATTGGCAAGAGTTGTATCCAGCTGTAGGTGTCCATGATAATTACTCCGGCAAGAGGTGCATCCAGCTGCACAGGTCACTGATAATTACTCTGGCAAGAGGTGCATCCAGCTGCAGGTGATCCTGATAATTACGCCAGACAGAGGTGCACCCTGCTGCATGTGTCCCTGATAATTACTCTGGCAAGAATTACATCGAGCTGCAAGTGACCCTGATAATTACACTGGCCAGAGGTGCATCCAGCTGCATGTGTCCCTGATAATTAATCTGGCAAGATTTGCATCCAGCTGAACGTGTCCCTGATAATTACTCCGGCAAGAGGTGCATCCAGCTGCACGTGTCCCTGATAATTACTCCGGCAAGAGGTGCATCCAGCTGCACAGGTCACTGATAATTACTCTGGCAAGAGGTGCATCCAGCTGCAGGTGATCCTGATAATTACGCCAGACAGAGGTGCACCCTGCTGCATGTGTCCCTGATAATTACTCTGGCAAGACGTGCATCCAACTTCAAGTATTGCTGATAATTACATTGACAAGAGTTGTATCCAGCTGTATGTGTCCATGATAATTACGCTGGCAAGATGTGCATCCAGCTGCACGTATCCCTGATAAGTACTCTGGCAAGAGGTGCATCCAGCTGCATGTGTCCCTGATAATTACAGCGGCCAAAGGTGCATCCAGCCGCACGTGTCCCTGATAATTACAAAGACAAGAGGTGCATCCAGCTGCATGTGACCTTATAAATAGAGCAGCAAGAGTTACAGCCAGCTGCAAGTGACCCTGATAATTACAAAGACAAGAGGTGCATCCAGCTGCATGTGTACCTGATAATTACTCTGGTAAGAGGTGCATCCAGCTGCAAGTGAACATTATAATTACACCGGCCAGAGGTGCATCTAGCTGCATGTGTCCCTGATAATTACACTGGCAAGAGGTACATCCAGCTGCAGGTGACCCTGATAATTACATCAGCCAGAGGTGCATCCAGCTGCATGTGTCCCTGATAATTACTCTGGATAAGAGGTGCATCCAACTTCAAGTATCGCTGATAATTACACTGGCAAGAGTTGCATGCAGCTGTATGTGTCCATGATAATTACACTGGCAAGAGGTGCATCCAGCTCCACGTGTCCCTGATAATTAAAAAGACAAGAGGTGCCTCCAGCTGCAGGTGACCCTGATAATTACACTGGCCAGAGGTGCATCCAGCTGCAAGTGAACCTTATAATTACAGCGGCAAGAGTTACATCCAGCTGCAAGTGACCCTGAGAATTACTCCGGCAAGAGGTGCATCCAGCTGCATGTGTCCCTGATAATTATTCCGGCAAGTGATGCATCCAGCTGTGCGTGTCCCTGATAATTACAGTGGCAAGAGGTGCATCCAGCTGCACATGTCCCTGATAATTACTCCCGCAAGAGGAGCATCCAGCTACAATTGTCCCTGATAATTACTCCACACTGATAATTACACCGGCCAGAGGTGCATCCAGCTGAACGTGTCCCTGATAATTACTCTGGCTAGAGGTGCATTCAGCTGCACGTTTTCCTGATAATTACAAAGACAAGAGGTGCATCCAGCTGCATGTGTACCTGATAATTACAGCGGCAAGAGTTACATCCAGCTGCACGTTTTCCTGATAATTACAAAGACAAGAGGTGCATCCAGCTGCATGTGTACCTGATAATTACTCTGGTAAGAGGTGCATCCAGCTGCAAGTGAACATTATAATTACACCGGCCAGAGGTGCATCTAGCTGCATGTCTCCCTGATAATTACACTGGCAAGAGGTGCATCCAGCTGCAGGTGACCCTGATAATTACATCAGCCAGAGGTGCATCCAACTGCATGTGTCCCTGATAATTACTCTGGATAAGAGGTGCATCCAACTTCAAGTATCGCTGATAATTACACTAGCAAGAGTTGCATGCAGCTGTATGTGTCCATGATAATTACACTGGCAAGAGGTGCATCCAGCTCCACGTGTCCCTGATAATTAAAAAGACAAGAGGTGCATCCATCTGCACGTGTCCCTGATAATTACTCTGGCAAGAGGTGCATCCAGCTGCACGTGTCCCTGATCATTACTATGGTAAGAGGTGCATCCAGCTGCAGGTGACCCTGATAATTACACTGGCCAGAGGTGCATCCAGCTGCAAGTGAACCTTATAATTACAGCGGCAAGAGTTACATCCAGCTGCATGTGTCCCTGATAATTATTCCGGCAAGTGATGCATCCAGCTGTGCGTGTCCCTGATAATTATAGTGGCAAGAGGTGCATCCAGCTGCACATGTTCCTGATAATTACAGTGGCAAGAGGTGCATCCAGCTGCATGTGTCCCTGATAATTACTCCGGCAAGAGGAGCATTCAGCTACACGTGTCCGTGATAATTACTCCACCCTGATAATTACACCGGCCAGAGGTGCATCCAGCTTCATGTGTCCCTGATAATTACTCTGGCAAGAGCTGCATCCAACTTCAAGTATTGCTGATAATTACATTGGCAAGAGTTGTATCCAGCTGTATGTGTCCATGATAATTACACTGGCAAGAGGTGCATCCAGCTGCACGTATCCCTGATAATTACACTGGCCAGAGGTGCATCCAGCTGCATGTGTCCCTGAATATTAATCTGGCAAGATTTGCATCCAGCTGAACGTGTCCCTGATAATTACTCCGGCAAGAGGTGGATCCAGCTGCACGTGTCCCTGATAATTACTCCGGCAAGAGGTGCATCCAGCTGCACGGGTCCCTTATAATTACTCTGGCAAGAGGTGCATCCAGCTGCAAGTGACCCTGATAATTACACCGGCCAGAGGTGCGTCCAGCTGCATGTGTCCCTGATAATGAATCTGGCAATATTTGCATCCAGCTGAACGTGTCCCTGATAATTACTCCGGCAAGAGGTGCATCCAGCTGCACGTGTCCATGATAATTACTCTGGCAAGAGGTGCATCCAGCTGCACGTGTCCCTGATCATTACTATGGTAAGAGGTGCATCCAGCTGCAGGTGACCCTGATAATTACACTGGCCAGAGGTGCATCCAGCTGCAAGTGAACCTTATAATTACAGCGGCAAGAGTTACATCCAGCTGCAAGTGACCCTGAGAATTACTCCGGCAAGAGGTTCAACTAGCTGCATGTGTCCCTGATAATTATTCCGGCAAGAGATGCATCCAGCTGGAAGTGTCCCTGATAATTACAGTGGCAAAAGGTGCATCCAGCTGCACATGTCCCTGATAATTACTCCGGCAATAGGTGCATCCAGCTGCATGTGTCCCTGATAATTACTCCGGCAAGAGGAGCATCCAGCTACACGTGTCCCTGATAATTACTCCACCCTGATAATTACACCGGCCAGAGGTGCATCCAGCTGCATTTGTCCCTGATAATTATACTGGCAAGATTTGCATCCAGCTGCAGGTGACCCTGATAATTACATCAGCCAGAGGTGCATCCAGCTGCATGTGTCCCTGATAATTACTCTGGCAAGAGGTGCATCCAACTTCAAGTATCGCTGATAATTACACTGGCAAGAGTTGTATCCAGCTGTATGTGTCCATGATAATTACTCTGGCAAGTGGTGCCTCCAGCTGAACGTATCCCTTATAATTACAGCAGCAAGAGTTACATCCAGCTGCAAGTGACCCTGATAATTACTCCGGCAAGAGGTGCATCCAGCTCCATGTGTCCCTGATAATTACTCTGGCAAGTGGTGCATCCAGCTGAACGTATCCCTTATAATTACAGCGCCAAGAGTTACATCCAGCTGCAAGGGACCCTGATAATTACTCCGGCAAGAGGTGCATCCAGCTGCATTTATCCCTGTTAATTATTCCGGCAAGAGATGCATCCAGCTGTACGTGTCCCTGATAATTACTCCGGCAAGAGGTGCATCCAGCTGCATGTATCCCTGATAATTACTCCGGTAAGAGTTGCATCCAGCTGCACATGTCCCTGATAATTACTCCGGCAAGAGGTGCATCCACCTGCATGTGTCCCTGATAATTACTAAAGGCAAGAGGAGCATCCAGCTACAATTGTCCCTGATAATTACTCCACCCTGATAATTACACCGGCCAGAGGTGCATCCAGCTGTACGTGTCCCTGATAATTACACTGGCAAGATTTGCATCCAGCTGAACGTGTCCCTGATAATTACTCTGGCAAGAGGTGCATCCAGCTGCAGGTGATCCTGATAATTACATCAGCCAGAGGTGCATCCAGCTGCATGTGTCCCTGATAACTACTCTGGCAAGAGGTGCATCCAACTTCAAGTATTGCTGACAATTACATTAGCAAGAGTTGTATCCAGCTGTATGTGTCCATGATAATTACACTGGCATGAGGTGCATCCAGCTGAACGTATCCCAGATAAGTACTCTGGCAAGAGGTGCATCCAGCTGCACGTGTCCCTGATAATTACTCCGGCAAGAGGAACATCCAGCTACACGTGTCCCAGATAATTACTCTGGCAAGAATTACATCGAGCTGCAAGTGACCCTGATAATTACACTGGCCAGAGGTGCATCCAGCTGCATGTGTCCCTGATAATTAATCTGGCAAGATTTGCATCCAGCTGAACGTGTCCCTGATAATTACTCCGGCAAGAGGTGCATCCAGCTGCACGTGTCCCTGATAATTACTCCGGCAAGAGGTGCATCCAGCTGCACAGGTCACTGATAATTACTCTGGCATGAGGTGCATCCAGCTGCAGGTGATCCTGATAATTACGCCAGCCAGAGGTGCACCCTGCTGCATGTGTCCCTGATAATTACTCTGGCAAGACTTGCATCCAACTTCAAGTATTGCTGATAATTACATTGACAAGAGTTGTATCCAGCTGTATGTGTCCATGATAATTACGCTGGCAAGAGGTGCATCCAGCTGCACGTATCCCTGATAAGTACTCTGGCAAGAGGTGCATCCAGCTGCATGTGTCCCTGATAATTACAGCGGCCAAAGGTGCATCCAGCCGCACGTGTCCCTGATAATTACAAAGACAAGAGGTGCATCCAGCTGCATGTGACCTTATAAATACAGCAGCAAGAGTTACAGCCAGCTGCAAGTGACCCTGATAATTACTCCGGCAAGAGGTGCATCCAGCTGAATGTGTCCCTGATAATTACAGCGGCAAGAGTTACATCCAGCTGCACGTTTTCCTGATAATTACAAAGACAAGAGGTGCATCCAGCTGCATGTGTCCCTGATAATGAATCTGGCAATATTTGCATCCAGCTGAACGTGTCCCTGATAATTACTCCGGCAAGAGGTGCATCCAGCTGCACGTGTCCATGATAATTACTCTGGCAAGAGGTGCATCCAGCTGCACGTGTCCCTGATCATTACTATGGTAAGAGGTGCATCCAGCTGCAGGTGATCCTGATAATTACACTGGCCAGAGGTGCATCCAGCTGCAAGTGAACCTTATAATTACAGCGGCAAGAGTTACATCCAGCTGCAAGTGACCCTGAGAATTACTCCGGCAAGAGGTTCAACTAGCTGCATGTGTCCCTGATAATTATTCCGGCAAGAGATGAATCCAGCTGGGCGTGACCCTGATAATTACAGTGGCAAAAGGTGCATCCAGCTGCACATGTCCCTGATAATTACTCCGGCAATAGGTGCATCCATCTCCATGTGTCCCTGATAATTACTCCGGCAAGAGGAGCAACCAGCTACACGTGTCCCTGATAATTACTCCACCCTGATAATTACACCGGCCAGAGCTGCATCCAGCTGCATTTGTCCCTGATAATTACACTGGCAAGATTTGCATCCAGCTGCAGGTGACCCTGATAATTACATCAGCCAGAGGTGCATCCAGCTGCATGTGTCCCTGATAATTACTCTGGCAAGAGGTGCATCCAACTTCAAGTATCGCTGATAATTACACTGGCAAGAGTTGTATCCAGCTGTATGTGTCCATGATAATTACTATGGCAAGTGGTGCATCCAGCTGAACGTATCCCTTATAATTACAGCAGCAAGAGTTACATCCAGCTGCAAGTGACCCTGATAATTACTCCGGCAAGAGGTGCATCCAGCTCCATGTGTCCCTGATAATTACTCTGGCAAGTGGTGCATCCAGCTGAACGTATCCCTTATAATTACAGCGCCAAGAGTTACATCCAGCTGCAAGTGACCCTGATAATTACTCCGGCAAGAGGTGCATCCAGCTGCATTTATCCCTGTTAATTATTCCGGCAAGAGATGCATCCAGCTGTACGTGTCCCTGATAATTACTCCGGCAAGAGGTGCATCCAGCTGCATGTATCCCTGATAATTACTCCGGCAAGAGTTGCATCCAGCTGCACATGTCCCTGATAATTACTCCGGCAAGAGGTGCATCCACCTGCATGTGTCCCTGATAATTACTCCGGCAAGAGGAGCATCCAGCTACAATTGTCCCTGATAATTACTCCACCCTGATAATTACACCGGCCAGAGGTGCATCCAGCTGCATTTGTCCCTGATAATTACACTGGCAAGATTTGCATCCAGCTGAACGTGTCCCTGATAATTACTCTGGCAAGAGGTGCATCCAGCTGCAGGTGATCCTGATAATTACATCAGCCAGAGGTGCATCCAGCTGCATGTGTCCCTGATAACTACTCTGGCAAGAGGTGCATCCAACTTCAAGTATTGCTGATAATTACATTGGCAAGAGTTGTATCCAGCTGTATGTGTCCATGATAATTACACTGGCATGAGGTGCATCCAGCTGCACGTATCCCAGATAAGTACTCTGGCAAGAGGTGCATCCAGCTGCACGTGTCCCTGATAATTACTCCGGCAAGAGGAACATCCAGCTACACGTGTCCCAGGTAATTACTCTGGCAAGAATTACATCGAGCTGCAAGTGACCCTGATAATTACACTGGCCAGAGGTGCATCCAGCTGCATGTGTCCCTGATAATTAATCTGGCAAGATTTGCATCCAGCTGAACGTGTCCCTGATAATTACTCCAGCAAGAGGTGCATCCAGCTGCACGTGTCCCTGATAATTACTCCGGCAAGAGGTGCATCCAGCTGCACAGGTCACTGATAATTACTCTGGCAAGAGGTGCATCCCGCTGCAGGTGATCCTGATACTTACGCCAGCCAGAGGTGCACCCTGCTGCATGTGTCCCTGATAATTACTCTGGCAAGACGTGCATCCAACTTCAAGTATTGCTGATAATTACATTGACAAGAGTTGTATCCAGCTGTATGTGTCCATGATAATTACGCTGGCAAGAGGTGCATCCAGCTGCACGTATCCCTGATAAGTACTCTGGCAAGAGGTGCATCCAGCTGCATGTGTCCCTGATAATTACAGCGGCCAAAGGTGCATCCAGCCGCACCTGTCCCTGATAATTACAAAGACAAGAGGTGCATCCAGCTGCATGTGACCTTATAAATACAGCAGCAAGAGTTACAGCCAGCTGCAAGTGACCCTGATAATTACTCCGGCAAGAGGTGCATCCAGCTGCATGTGTCCCTGATAATTACAGCGGCAAGAGTTACATCCAGCTGCACGTTTTCCTGATAATTACAAAGACAAGAGGTGCATCCAGCTGCATGTGTACCTGATAATTACTCTGGTAAGAGGTGCATCCAGCTGCAAGTGAACATTATAATTACACCGGCCAGAGGTGCATCTAGCTGCATGTGTCCCTGATAATTACACTGGCAAGAGGTACATCCAGCTGCAGGTGACCCTGATAATTACATCAGCCAGAGGTGCATCCAGCTGCATGTGTCCCTGATAATTACTCTGGATAAGAGGTGCATCCAACTTCAAGTATCGCTGATAATTACACTGGCAAGAGTTGCATGCAGCTGTATGTGTCCATGATAATTACACAGGCAAGAGGTGCATCCAGCTCCACGTGTCCCTGATAATTAAAAAGACAAGAGGTGCATCCATCTGCACGTGTCCCTGATAATTACTCTGGCAAGAGGTGCATCCAGCTGCACGTGTCCCTAATCATTACTATGGTAAGAGGTGCATCCATCTGCAGGTGACACTGATAATTACACTGGCCAGAGGTGCATCCAGCTGCAAGTGAACCTTATAATTACAGCGGCAAGAGTTACATCCAGCTGCAAGAGACCCTGAGAATTACTCCGGCAAGAGGTGCATCCAGCTGCAGGTGTCCCTGATAATTATTCCGGCAAGTGATGCATCCAGCTGTGCGTGTCCCTGGTAATTACAGTGGCAAGAGGTGCATCCAGCTGCAAATGTCCCTGATAATTACTCCGGCAAGAGGTGCATCCACGTGCATGTGTCCCTGATAATTACTCCGGCAAGAGGAGCATCCAGCTACAATTGTCCCTGATAATTACTCCACCCTGATAATTACACAGGCCAGAGGTGCATCCAGCTGCATGTGTCCCTGATAATTACAAAGACAAGAGGTGCATCCAGCTGCACATGTCCCTGATAATTACTCCGGCAAGAAGTGTATCCAGCTGCAAGTGACCCTGATAATTACACTGGCAAGAGGTGAATCCAGCTGCACGTGTCCCTGATAATTATACCGGCAAGAGGTTCATCCAGCTGCAAGTGACCCTGATAATTACACCAGCAAGAGGTGCATCCAGCTGCATGTGTCCCTGATAATTACAGTGTCAAGAGGTGCATCCAGCTGCAGGTGACCCTGATAATTACATCAGCCAGAGCTGCATCCAGCTGCAAGTGACCCTGATAATTACTCCGGCAAGAGGTGCATCCAGCTGCACGTGTCCCTGATAAATACAAAGACAAGAGTTGTATACAGCTGCACATGTCCCTGATAATTACTCCGGAAAGATGTGTATCCAGCTGCAAGTGACCCTGATAATTACACTGGCAAGAGGTGAATCCAGCTACACGTGTCCCAGATAATTTCTCTGGCAAGAATTACATCCAGCTGCAAGTGACCCTGAAATTACACCGGCCAGAGGTGCATCAGGCTGCATGTGTCCCTGATAATTAATCTGGCAAGATTTGCATCCAGCTGAACGTTTCCCTGATAATTACTCCGGCAAGAGGTGGATCCAGCTGCACGTGTCCCTGATAATTACTCCGGAAAGAGGTGCATCCATCTGCACGTGTCCCTGATAATTACTCTAGCAAGAGGTGCATCCAGCTGCACGTGTCCCTGATCATTACTATGGTAAGAAGTGCATCCAGCTGCAGGTGACCCTGATAATTACACTGGCCAGAGGTGCATCCAGCTGCAAGTGAACCTTATAATTGCAGCGGCAAGAGTTACATCCAGCTGCAAGTGACCCTGAGAATTACTCCGGCAAGAGGTGCATCCAGCTACATGTGTCCCTGATAATTATTCCGGCAAGAGATGCATCCAGCTGCACATGTCCCTGATAATACTCCGGCGAGAGGTGCATCCAGCTACACGTGTCCCTGATAATTACTCCACCCTGATAATTACAGTGGCAAGAGGTGCATCCAGCTGCACATGTCCCTGATAATTACTCCGGCAAGAGGTGCATCCAGCTACACGTGTCCCTGATAATTACTCCGACCTGATAATTACACCGGCCAGAGGTGCATCCAGCTGCATGTGTCCCTGATAATTACACTGGCAAGATTTGCATCGAGCTGCAGGTGACGCAGATAATTACATCAGCCAGAGGTGCATCCAGCTGCATGTGTCCCTGATAATTACTCTGGCAAGAGATGCATCCAACTTCAAGTATCGCTGATAATTACACCTGCAAGAGTTGTATCCAGCTGTATGTGTCCATGATAATTACACTGGCAAGAGGTGCATCCAGCTGCACGTATCCCTGATAAGTACTCTGGCAAGAGGTGCATCGAGCTGCACGTTTCCCTGATAATTACTCCGGCAAGAGGTGCATCCAGCTGCAAGTGACCCTGATAATTACACTGGCAAGAGGTGAATCCAACTACACGTGTCCCTGATAATTACACCGGCAAGTGCATCCAGCTGCATGTGTCCCTGATAATTACTCCGGCAAGAGGAGCATCCACCTACACTTGTCCCTGATAATTACTCCACCCTGATAATTACACCGGCCAGAGGTGCATCTAGCTGCATGTGTCCTTGATAATTACACTGGCAAGATTTGCATCCAGCTGCACGTGTCCCTGATAATGACTCCGGCAAGAGGTGCATCCAGCTGCAAGTGTCCCTGATAATTACTCTGGTAAGAGGTGCATCCAGCTGCAAGTGAACATTATAATTACACCGGCCAGAGTTGCATCCAGCTGCACGTGTCCCTGATAATTACTCCGGCAAGAGGTGCATCTAGCTGCATGTGTCCCTGATAATTACACTGGCAAGAGGTGCATCCAGCTGCAGGTGACCCTGATAATTACATCAGCCAGAGGTGCATCCAGTTGCATGTGTCCCTGATAATTACTCTGGATAAGAGGTGCATCCAACTTCAAGTATCGCTGATAATTACACTGGCAAGAGTTGCATGAAGCTGTATGTGTCCATGATAATTACACTGGCAAGAGGTGCATCCAGCTCCACGTGTCCCTGATAATTAAAAAGACAAGAGGTGCATCAATCTGCACGTGTTCCTGATAATTACTCTGGCAAGAGGTGCATCCAGCTGCACGTGTCCCTGATCATTACTATGGTAAGAGGTGCATCCAGCTGCAGGTGACCCTGATAATTACACTGGCCAGAGGTGCATCCAGCTGCAAGTGAACCTTATAATTACAGCGGCAAGAGTTACATCCAGCTGCAAGTGACCCTGATAATTACTCCGGCAAGAGGTGCATCCAGCTGCATGTGTCCCTGATAATTATTCCGGCAAGAGATGCATCCAGCTGTACGTGTCCCTGATAATTACAGTGGCAAGAGGTGCATCCAGCTCCACGTGTCCCTGATAATGACTCCGGAAAGAGGTGCATCCAGCTGCAAGTGACCCTGAGAATTACTCCGGCAAGAGGTGCATCCAGCTACATGTGTCCCTGATAATTATTCCGGCAAGAGATGCATCCAGCTGCACATGTCCCTGATAATTACTCCGGCAAGAGGTGCATACAGCTACACGTGTCCCTGATAATTATTCCACCCTGATAATTACACCGGGCAGAGGTGCATCCAGCTGCATGTGTCCCTGATAATTACACTGGCAAGATTTGCATCCAGCTGCAGGTGACCCTGATAATTACATCAGCCAGAGGTGCATCCAGCTGCATGTGTCCCTGATAATTACTCTGGCAAGAGATGCATCCAACTTCAAGTATCGCTGATAATTACACTGGCAAGAGTTGTATCCAGCTGTATGTGTCCATGATAATTACACTGGCAAGAGGTGCATCCAGCTGCACGTATCCCTGATAAGTACTCTGGCAAGAGGTGCATCGAGCTGCACGTGTCCCTGATAATTACTCCGGCAAGAGGTGCATCCAGCTGCAAGTGACCCTGATAATTACACTGGCAAGAGGTGAATCCACCTACATGTGTCCCTGATAATTACACCGGCAAGAGGTTTATCCAGCTGCAAGTGACCCTGATAATTACACCAGCAAGAGGTGCATCCAGCTGCATGTATCCCTGATAATTACTCCGACAAGAGGAGCTTCCACCTACACTTGTCCCTGATAATTACTCCACCCTGATAATTACACCGGCCAGAGGTGCATCCAGCTGCATGTGTCCTTGATAATTACACTGGCAAGAATTGCATCCAGCTGCACGTGTCCCTGATAATTACTCCGGCAAGAGGTCCATCCAGCTGCATGTGTCCCTGATAATTATTCCGGCAAGAGATGCATCCAGCTGTACGTGTCCCTGATAATTACTCGTCAAGAGGTGCATCCAGCTGCATGTGTCCCTGATAATTACTCCGGCAAGAGGAGCATCCAGCTACACGTGTCCCTGATAATTACTCCACCCTGATAATTACACCGGCCAGAGGTGAATCCAGCTACACGTGTCCCAGATAATTACTCTGGAAAGAATTACATCCAGCTGCAAGTGACCCTGATAATTACACCGGCCAGAGATGCATCCAGCTGCATGTGTCCCTGATAATTAATCTGGCAAGATTTGCATCCAGCTGAACGTTTCCCTGATAATTACTCCGGCAAGAGGTGGATCCAGCTGCACGTGTCCCTGATAATTACTCCGGCAAGAGGTGCATCCAGCTGCATGGGTCCGTGATAATTACACTGGCAAGAGGTGCATCCAGCTGCAAGTGACCCTGATAATTACACCGGCCAGAGGTGCATCCAGCTGCATGTGTCACTGATAATTAATCTGGCAATATTTGCATCCAGCTCAACGTGTCCCTGATAATTACTCCGGCAAGAGGTGCAACCATCTGCACGTGTCCCTGATAATTACTCTGGCAAGAGGTGCATCCAGCTGCACGTGTCCCTGATCATTACTATGGTAAGAGGTGCATCCAGCTGCAGGTGACCCTGATAATTACAGCGGCAAGAGTTACATCCAGCTGCAAGTGACCCTGAGAATTACTCCGGCAAGAGGTGCATCCAGCTACATGTGTCCCTGATAATTATTCCGGCAAGAGATGCATCCAGCTGCACATGTCCCTGATAATTACTCCGGCAAGAGGTGCATACAGCTACACGTGTCCCTGATAATTATTCCACCCTGATAATTACACCGGGCAGAGGTGCATCCAGCTGCATGTGTCCCTGATAATTACACTGGCAAGATTTGCATCCAGCTGCAGGTGACCCTGATAATTACATCAGCCAGAGGTGCATCCAGCTGCATGTGTCCCTGATAATTACTCTGGCAAGAGATGCATCCAACTTCAAGTATCGCTGATAATTACACTGGCAAGAGTTGTATCCAGCTGTATGTGTCCATGATAATTACACTGGCAAGAGGTGCATCCAGCTGCACGTATCCCTGATAAGTACTCTGGCAAGAGGTGCATCGAGCTGCACGTGTCCCTGATAATTACTCCGGCAAGAGGTGCATCCAGCTGCAAGTGACCCTGATAATTACACTGGCAAGAGGTGAATCCACCTACATGTGTCCCTGATAATTACACCGGCAAGAGGTTTATCCAGCTGCAAGTGACCCTGATAATTACACCAGCAAGAGGTGCATCCAGCTGCATGTGTCCCTGATAATTACTCCGGCAAGAGGAGCTTCCACCTACACTTGTCCCTGATAATTACTCCACCCTGATAATTACACCGGCCAGAGGTGCATCCAGCTGCATGTGTCCTTGATAATTACACTGGCAAGAATTGCATCCAGCTGCACGTGTCCCTGATAATGACTCCGGCAAGAGGTGCATCCAGCTGCAAGTGTCCCTGATAATTACTCTGGTAAGAGGTGCATCCAGCTGCAAGTGAACATTATAATTACAACGGCCAGAGTTGCATCCAGCTGCACGTGTCCCTGATAATTACTCCGGCAAGAGGTGCATCTAGCTGCATGTGTCCCTGATAATTACACTGGCAAGAGGTGCATCCAGCTGCACGTGACCCTGATAATTACATCAGCCAGAGGTGCATCCAGTTGCATGTGTCCCTGATAATTACTCTGGATAAGAGGTGCATCCAACTTCAAGTATCGCTGATAATTACACTGGCAAGAGTTGCATGAAGCTGTATGTGTCCATGATAATTACACTGGCAAGAGGTGCATCCAGCTCCACGTGTCCCTGATAATTAAAAAGACAAGAGGTGCATCAATCTGCACATGTTCCTGATAATTACTCTGGCAAGAGGTGCATCCAGCTGCACGTGTCCCTGATCATTACTATGGTAAGAGGTGCATCCAGCTGCAGGTGACCCTGATAATTACACTGGCCAGATGTGCATCCAGCTGCAAGTGAACCTTATAATTACAGCGGCAAGAGTTACATCCAGCTGCAAGTGACCCTGATAATTACTCAGGCAAGAGGTGCATCCAGCTGCATGTGTCCCTGATAATTATTACGGCAAGAGATGCATCCAGCTGTACGTGTCCCTGATAATTACAGTGGCAAGAGGTGCATCCAGCTCCACGTTTCCCTGATAATGACTCCGGCAAGAGGTGCATCCAGCTGCAAGTGTCCCTGATAATTACTCTGGCAAGAGGTGCATCCACTGCAGGTGATCCTGATAATTACACCAGACAGAGGTGCATCCAGCTGCAAGTGACCCTGATAATTACTCCGGCAAGAGGTGCATCCAGCTGCACGTGTCCCTGATAATTACAAAGACAAGAGGTGCATCCAGCTGCACATGTCCCTGATAATTACTCCGGCAAGAGGTGCATCCAGCTGCACGTGACCCTGATAATTACATCAGCCAGAGGTGCGTCCAGCTGCATGTGTCCCTGATAATTACTCTGGATAAGAGGTGCATCAAACTACAAGTATCGCTGATAATTACACTGGCAAGAGTTGCATCCAGCTGTATGTGTCCATGATAATTACACTGGCAAGAGGTACATCCAGCTCCACGTGTCCCTGATAATTAAAAAGACAAGAGCTGCATCCATCTCCACGTGTCCCTGATAATTACTCTGGCAAGAGGTGCATCCAGCTGCACGTGTCCCTGATCATTACTATGGTAAGAGGTGCATCCAGCTGCAGGTGACCCTGATCATTACCCTGGCCAGAGGTGCATCCAGCTTCAAGTGAACCTTATAATTACAGCGGCAAGAGTTACATCCAGCTGCAAGTGACCCTGATAATTACTCCGGCAAGAGGTCCATCCAGCTGCATGTGTCCCTGATAATTATTCCGGCAAGAGATGCATCCAGCTGTACGTGTCCCTGATAATTACTCGGCAAGAGGTGCATCCAGCTGCATGTGTCCCTGATAATTACTCCGGCAAGAGGAGCATCCAGCTACACGTGTCCCTGATAATTACTCCACCCTGATAATTACACCGGCCAGAGGTGAATCCAGCTACACGTGTCCCAGATAATTACTCTGGCAAGAATTACATCCAGCTGCAAGTGACCCTGATAATTACACCGGCCAGAGATGCATCCAGCTGCATGTGTCCCTGATAATTAATCTGGCAAGATTTGCATCCAGCTGAACGTTTCCCTGATAATTACTCCGGCAAGAGGTGGATCCAGCTGCACGTGTCCCTGATAATTACTCCGGCAAGAGGTGCATCCAGCTGCATGGGTCCGTGATAATTACTCTGGCAAGAGGTGCATCCAGCTGCAAGTGACCCTGATAATTACACCGGCCAGAGGTGCATCCAGCTGCATGTGTCACTGATAATTAATCTGGCAATATTTGCATCCAGCTCAACGTGTCCCTGATAATTACTCCGGCAAGAGGTGCATCCATCTGCACGTGTCCCTGATAATTACTCTGGCAAGAGGTGCATCCAGCTGCACGTGTCCCTGATCATTACTATGGTAAGAGGTGCATCCAGCTGCAGGTGACCCTGATAATTACAGCGGCAAGAGTTACATCCAGCTGCAAGTGACCCTGAGAATTACTCCGGCAAGAGGTGCATCCAGCTACATGATGTCCCTGATAATTATTCCGGCAAGAGATGCATCCAGCTGCACATGTCCCTGATAATTACTCCGGCAAGAGGTGCATACAGCTACACGTGTCCCTGATAATTATTCCACCCTGATAATTACACCGGGCAGAGGTGCATCCAGCTGCATGTGTCCCTGATAATTACACTGGCAAGATTTGCATCCAGCTGCAGGTGACCCTGATAATTACATCAGCCAGAGGTGCATCCAGCTGCATGTCTCCCTGATAATTACTCTGGCAAGAGATGCATCCAACTTCAAGTATCGCTGATAATTACACTGGCAAGAGTTGTATCCAGCTGTATGTGTCCATGATAATTACACTGGCAAGAGGTGCATCCAGCTGCACGTATCCCTGATAAGTACTCTGGCAAGAGGTGCATCGAGCTGCACGTGTCCCTGATAATTACTCCGGCAAGAGGTGCATCCAGCTGCAAGTGACCCTGATAATTACACTGGCAAGAGGTGAATCCACCTACATGTGTCCCTGATAATTACACCGGCAAGAGGTTTATCCAGCTGCAAGTGACCCTGATAATTACACCAGCAAGAGGTGCATCCAGCTGCATGTATCCCTGATAATTACTCCGGCAAGAGGAGCTTCCACCTACACTTGTCCCTGATAATTACTCCACCCTGATAATTACACCGGCCAGAGGTGCATCCAGCTGCATGTGTCCTTGATAATTACACTGGCAAGAATTGCATCCAGCTGCACGTGTCCCTGATAATTATTCCGGCAAGAGATGCATCCAGCTGTACGTGTCCCTGATAATTACTCGGCAAGAGGTGCATCCAGCTGCATGTGTCCCTGATAATTACTCCGGCAAGAGGAGCATCCAGCTACACGTGTCCCTGATAATTACTCCACCCTGATAATTACACCGGCCAGAGGTGAATCCAGCTACACGTGTCCCAGATAATTACTCTGGCAAGAATTACATCCAGCTGCAAGTGACCCTGATAATTACACCGGCCAGAGATGCATCCAGCTGCATGTGTCCCTGATAATTAATCTGGCAAGATTTGCATCCAGCTGAACGTTTCCCTGATAATTACTCCGGCAAGAGGTGGATCCAGCTGCACGTGTCCCTGATAATTACTCCGGCAAGAGGTGCATCCAGCTGCATGGGTCCGTGATAATTACTCTGGCAAGAGGTGCATCCAGCTGCAAGTGACCCTGATAATTACACCGGCCAGAGGTGCATCCAGCTGCATGTGTCACTGATAATTAATCTGGCAATATTTGCATCCAGCTCAACGTGTCCCTGATAATTACTCCGGCAAGAGGTGCATCCATCTGCACGTGTCCCTGATAATTACTCTGGCAAGAGGTGCATCCAGCTGCACGTGTCCCTGATCATTACTATGGTAAGAGGTGCATCCAGCTGCAGGTGACCCTGATAATTACAGCGGCAAGAGTTACATCCAGCTGCAAGTGACCCTGAGAATTACTCCGGCAAGAGGTGCATCCAGCTACATGTGTCCCTGATAATTATTCCGGCAAGAGATGCATCCAGCTGCACATGTCCCTGATAATTACTCCGGCAAGAGGTGCATACAGCTACACGTGTCCCTGATAATTATTCCACCCTGATAATTACACCGGGCAGAGGTGCATCCAGCTGCATGTGTCCCTGATAATTACACTGGCAAGATTTGCATCCAGCTGCAGGTGACCCTGATAATTACATCAGCCAGAGGTGCATCCAGCTGCATGTGTCCCTGATAATTACTCTGGCAAAAGATGCATCCAACTTCAAGTATCGCTGATAATTACACTGGCAAGAGTTGTATCCAGCTGTATGTGTCCATGATAATTACACTGGCAAGAGGTGCATCCAGCTGCACGTATCCCTGATAAGTACTCTGGCAAGAGGTGCATCGAGCTGCACGTGTCCCTGATAATTACTCCGGCAAGAGGTGCATCCAGCTGCAAGTGACCCTGATAATTACACTGGCAAGAGGTGAATCCACCTACATGTGTCCCTGATAATTACACCGGCAAGAGGTTTATCCAGCTGCAAGTGACCCTGATAATTACACCAGCAAGAGGTGCATCCAGCTGCATGTATCCCTGATAATTACTCCGGCAAGAGGAGCTTCCACCTACACTTGTCCCTGACAATTACTCCACCCTGATAATTACACCGGCCAGAGGTGCATCCAGCTGCATGTGTCCTTGATAATTACACTGGCAAGAATTGCATCCAGCTGCACGTGTCCCTGATAATGACTCCGGCAAGAGGTGCATCCAGCTGCAAGTGTCCCTGATAATTACTCTGGTAAGAGGTGCATCCAGCTGCAAGTGAACATTATAATTACAACGGCCAGAGTTGCATCCAGCTGCACGTGTCCCTGATAATTACTCCGGCAAGAGGTGCATCTAGCTGCATGTGTCCCTGATAATTACACTGGCAAGAGGTGCATCCAGCTGCACGTGACCGTGATAATTACATCAGCCAGAGGTGCATCCAGTTGCATGTGTCCCTGATAATTACTCTGGATAAGAGGTGCATCCAACTTCAAGTATCGCTGATAATTACACTGGCAAGAGTTGCATGAAGCTGTATGTGTCCATGATAATTACACTGGCAAGAGGTGCATCCAGCTCCACGTGTCCCTGATAATTAAAAAGACAAGAGGTGCATCAATCTGCACGTGTTCCTGATAATTACTCTGGCAAGAGGTGCATCCAGCTGCACGTGTCCCTGATCATTACTATGGTAAGAGGTGCATCCAGCTGCAGGTGACCCTGATAATTACACTGGCCAGATGTGCATCCAGCTGCAAGTGAACCTTATAATTACAGCGGCAAGAGTTACATCCAGCTGCAAGTGACCCTGATAATTACTCCGGCAAGAGGTGCATCCAGCTGCATGTGTCCCTGATAATTATTCCGGCAAGAGATGCATCCAGCTGTACGTGTCCCTGATAATTACAGTGGCAAGAGGTGCATCCAGCTCCACGTTTCCCTGATAATGACTCCGGCAAGAGGTGCATCCAGCTGCAAGTGTCCCTGATAATTACTCTGGCAAGAGGTGCATCCACTGCAGGTGATCCTGATAATTACACCAGACAGAGGTGCATCCAGCTGCAAGTGACCCTGATAATTACTCCGGCAAGAGGTGCATCCAGCTGCACGTGTCCCTGATAATTACAAAGACAAGAGGTGCATCCAGCTGCACATCTCCCTGATAATTACTCCGGCAAGAGGTGCATCCAGCTGCACGTGACCCTGATAATTACATCAGCCAGAGGTGCGTCCAGCTGCATGTGTCCCTGATAATTACTCTGGATAAGAGGTGCATCAAACTACAAGTATCGCTGATAATTACACTGGCAAGAGTTGCATCCAGCTGTATGTGTCCATGATAATTACACTGGCAAGAGGTACATCCAGCTCCACGTGTCCCTGATAATTAAAAAGACAAGAGCTGCATCCATCTCCACGTGTCCCTGATAATTACTCTGGCAAGAGGTGCATCCAGCTGCACGTGTCCCTGATCATTACTATGGTAAGAGGTGCATCCAGCTGCAGGTGACCCTGATAATTACACTGGCAAGAGGTGAATCCAGCTGCACGTGTCCCTGATAATTATACCGGCAAGAGGTTCATCCAGCTGCAAGTGACCCTGATAATTACTCCGGCAAGAGGTGCATACAGCTACACGTGTCCCTGATAATTATTCCACCCTGATAATTACACCGGGCAGAGGTGCATCCAGCTGCATGTGTCCCTGATAATTACACTGGCAAGATTTGCATCCAGCTGCAGGTGACCCTGATAATTACATCAGCCAGAGGTGCATCCAGCTGCATGTGTCCCTGATAATTACTCTGGCAAAAGATGCATCCAACTTCAAGTATCGCTGATAATTACACTGGCAAGAGTTGTATCCAGCTGTATGTGTCCATGATAATTACACTGGCAAGAGGTGCATCCAGCTGCACGTATCCCTGATAAGTACTCTGGCAAGAGGTGCATCGAGCTGCACGTGTCCCTGATAATTACTCCGGCAAGAGGTGCATCCAGCTGCAAGTGACCCTGATAATTACACTGGCAAGAGGTGAATCCACCTACATGTGTCCCTGATAATTACACCGGCAAGAGGTTTATCCAGCTGCAAGTGACCCTGATAATTACACCAGCAAGAGGTGCATCCAGCTGCATGTATCCCTGATAATTACTCCGGCAAGAGGAGCTTCCACCTACACTTGTCCCTGACAATTACTCCACCCTGATAATTACACCGGCCAGAGGTGCATCCAGCTGCATGTGTCCTTGATAATTACACTGGCAAGAATTGCATCCAGCTGCACGTGTCCCTGATAATGACTCCGGCAAGAGGTGCATCCAGCTGCAAGTGTCCCTGATAATTACTCTGGTAAGAGGTGCATCCAGCTGCAAGTGAACATTATAATTACAACGGCCAGAGTTGCATCCAGCTGCACGTGTCCCTGATAATTACTCCGGCAAGAGGTGCATCTAGCTGCATGTGTCCCTGATAATTACACTGGCAAGAGGTGCATCCAGCTGCACGTGACCGTGATAATTACATCAGCCAGAGGTGCATCCAGTTGCATGTGTCCCTGATAATTACTCTGGATAAGAGGTGCATCCAACTTCAAGTATCGCTGATAATTACACTGGCAAGAGTTGCATGAAGCTGTATGTGTCCATGATAATTACACTGGCAAGAGGTGCATCCAGCTCCACGTGTCCCTGATAATTAAAAAGACAAGAGGTGCATCAATCTGCACGTGTTCCTGATAATTACTCTGGCAAGAGGTGCATCCAGCTGCACGTGTCCCTGATCATTACTATGGTAAGAGGTGCATCCAGCTGCAGGTGACCCTGATAATTACACTGGCCAGATGTGCATCCAGCTGCAAGTGAACCTTATAATTACAGCGGCAAGAGTTACATCCAGCTGCAAGTGACCCTGATAATTACTCCGGCAAGAGGTGCATCCAGCTGCATGTGTCCCTGATAATTATTCCGGCAAGAGATGCATCCAGCTGTACGTGTCCCTGATAATTACAGTGGCAAGAGGTGCATCCAGCTCCACGTTTCCCTGATAATGACTCCGGCAAGAGGTGCATCCAGCTGCAAGTGTCCCTGATAATTACTCTGGCAAGAGGTGCATCCACTGCAGGTGATCCTGATAATTACACCAGACAGAGGTGCATCCAGCTGCAAGTGACCCTGATAATTACTCCGGCAAGAGGTGCATCCAGCTGCACGTGTCCCTGATAATTACAAAGACAAGAGGTGCATCCAGCTGCACATCTCCCTGATAATTACTCCGGCAAGAGGTGCATCCAGCTGCACGTGACCCTGATAATTACATCAGCCAGAGGTGCGTCCAGCTGCATGTGTCCCTGATAATTACTCTGGATAAGAGGTGCATCAAACTACAAGTATCGCTGATAATTACACTGGCAAGAGTTGCATCCAGCTGTATGTGTCCATGATAATTACACTGGCAAGAGGTACATCCAGCTCCACGTGTCCCTGATAATTAAAAAGACAAGAGCTGCATCCATCTCCACGTGTCCCTGATAATTACTCTGGCAAGAGGTGCATCCAGCTGCACGTGTCCCTGATCATTACTATGGTAAGAGGTGCATCCAGCTGCAGGTGACCCTGATAATTACACTGGCAAGAGGTGAATCCAGCTGCACGTGTCCCTGATAATTATACCGGCAAGAGGTTCATCCAGCTGCAAGTGACCCTGATAATTACACCAGCAAGAGGTGCATCCAGCTGCATGTGTCCCTGATAATTACAGTGTCAAGAGGTGCATCCAGCTGCAGGTGACCCTGATAATTACATCAGCCAGAGCTGCATCCAGCTGCAAGTGACCCTGATAATTACTCCGGCAAGAGGTGCATCCAGCTGCACGTGTCCCTGATAAATACAAAGACAAGAGTTGTATACAGCTGCACATGTCCCTGATAATTACTCCGGAAAGATGTGTATCCAGCTGCAAGTGACCCTGATAATTACACTGGCAAGAGGTGAATCCAGCTACACGTGTCCCAGATAATTCCTCTGGCAAGAATTACATCCAGCTGCAAGTGACCCTGAAATTACACCGGCCAGAGGTGCATCAGGCTGCATGTGTCCCTGATAATTAATCTGGCAAGATTTGCATCCAGCTGAACGTTTCCCTGATAATTACTCCGGCAAGAGGTGGATCCAGCTGCACGTGTCCCTGATAATTACTCCGGAAAGAGGTGCATCCATCTGCACGTGTCCCTGATAATTACTCTAGCAAGAGGTGCATCCAGCTGCACGTGTCCCTGATCATTACTATGGTAAGAAGTGCATCCAGCTGCAGGTGACCCTGATAATTACACTGGCCAGAGGTGCATCCAGCTGCAAGTGAACCTTATAATTGCAGCGGCAAGAGTTACATCCAGCTGCAAGTGACCCTGAGAATTACTCCGGCAAGAGGTGCATCCAGCTACATGTGTCCCTGATAATTATTCCGGCAAGAGATGCATCCAGCTGCACATGTCCCTGATAATACTCCGGCGAGAGGTGCATCCAGCTACACGTGTCCCTGATAATTACTCCACCCTGATAATTACAGTGGCAAGAGGTGCATCCAGCTGCACATGTCCCTGATAATTACTCCGGCAAGAGGTGCATCCAGCTACACGTGTCCCTGATAATTACTCCGACCTGATAATTACACCGGCCAGAGGTGCATCCAGCTGCATGTGTCCCTGATAATTACACTGGCAAGATTTGCATCGAACTGCAGGTGACGCAGATAATTACATCAGCCAGAGGTGCATCCAGCTGCATGTGTCCCTGATAATTACTCTGGCAAGAGATGCATCCAACTTCAAGTATCGCTGATAATTACACCTGCAAGAGTTGTATCCAGCTGTATGTGTCCATGATAATTACACTGGCAAGAGGTGCATCCAGCTGCACGTATCCCTGATAAGTACTCTGGCAAGAGGTGCATCGAGCTGCACGTTTCCCTGATAATTACTCCGGCAAGAGGTGCATCCAGCTGCAAGTGACCCTGATAATTACACTGGCAAGAGGTGAATCCAACTACACGTGTCCCTGATAATTACACCGGCAAGTGCATCCAGCTGCATGTGTCCCTGATAATTACTCCGGCAAGAGGAGCATCCACCTACACTTGTCCCTGATAATTACTCCACCCTGATAATTACACCGGCCAGAGGTGCATCTAGCTGCATGTGTCCTTGATAATTACACTGGCAAGATTTGCATCCAGCTGCACGTGTCCCTGATAATGACTCCGGCAAGAGGTGCATCCAGCTGCAAGTGTCCCTGATAATTACTCTGGTAAGAGGTGCATCCAGCTGCAAGTGAACATTATAATTACACCGGCCAGAGTTGCATCCAGCTGCACGTGTCCCTGATAATTACTCCGGCAAGAGGTGCATCTAGCTGCATGTGTCCCTGATAATTACACTGGCAAGAGGTGCATCCAGCTGCAGGTGACCCTGATAATTACATCAGCCAGAGGTGCATCCAGTTGCATGTGTCCCTGATAATTACTCTGGATAAGAGGTGCATCCAACTTCAAGTATCGCTGATAATTACACTGGCAAGAGTTGCATGAAGCTGTATGTGTCCATGATAATTACACTGGCAAGAGGTGCATCCAGCTCCACGTGTCCCTGATAATTAAAAAGACAAGAGGTGCATCAATCTGCACGTGTTCCTGATAATTACTCTGGCAAGAGGTGCATCCAGCTGCACGTGTCCCTGATCATTACTATGGTAAGAGGTGCATCCAGCTGCAGGTGACCCTGATAATTACACTGGCCAGAGGTGCATCCAGCTGCAAGTGAACCTTATAATTACAGCGGCAAGAGTTACATCCAGCTGCAAGTGACCCTGATAATTACTCCGGCAAGAGGTGCATCCAGCTGCATGTGTCCCTGATAATTATTCCGGCAAGAGATGCATCCAGCTGTACGTGTCCCTGATAATTACAGTGGCAAGAGGTGCATCCAGCTCCACGTGTCCCTGATAATGACTCCGGAAAGAGGTGCATCCAGCTGCAAGTGACCCTGAGAATTACTCCGGCAAGAGGTGCATCCAGCTACATGTGTCCCTGATAATTATTCCGGCAAGAGATGCATCCAGCTGCACATGTCCCTGATAATTACTCCGGCAAGAGGTGCATACAGCTACACGTGTCCCTGATAATTATTCCACCCTGATAATTACACCGGGCAGAGGTGCATCCAGCTGCATGTGTCCCTGATAATTACACTGGCAAGATTTGCATCCAGCTGCAGGTGACCCTGATAATTACATCAGCCAGAGGTGCATCCAGCTGCATGTGTCCCTGATAATTACTCTGGCAAGAGATGCATCCAACTTCAAGTATCGCTGATAATTACACTGGCAAGAGTTGTATCCAGCTGTATGTGTCCATGATAATTACACTGGCAAGAGGTGCATCCAGCTGCACGTATCCCTGATAAGTACTCTGGCAAGAGGTGCATCGAGCTGCACGTGTCCCTGATAATTACTCCGGCAAGAGGTGCATCCAGCTGCAAGTGACCCTGATAATTACACTGGCAAGAGGTGAATCCACCTACATGTGTCCCTGATAATTACACCGGCAAGAGGTTTATCCAGCTGCAAGTGACCCTGATAATTACACCAGCAAGAGGTGCATCCAGCTGCATGTATCCCTGATAATTACTCCGACAAGAGGAGCTTCCACCTACACTTGTCCCTGATAATTACTCCACCCTGATAATTACACCGGCCAGAGGTGCATCCAGCTGCATGTGTCCTTGATAATTACACTGGCAAGAATTGCATCCAGCTGCACGTGTCCCTGATAATTACTCCGGCAAGAGGTCCATCCAGCTCCATGTGTCCCTGATAATTATTCCTGCAAGAGATGCATCCAGCTGTACGTGTCCCTGATAATTACTCGTCAAGAGGTGCATCCAGCTGCATGTGTCCCTGATAATTACTCCGGCAAGAGGAGCATCCAGCTACACGTGTCCCTGATAATTACTCCACCCTGATAATTACACCGGCCAGAGGTGAATCCAGCTACACGTGTCCCAGATAATTACTCTGGCAAGAATTACATCCAGCTGCAAGTGACCCTGATAATTACACCGGCCAGAGATGCATCCAGCTGCATGTGTCCCTGATAATTAATCTGGCAAGATTTGCATCCAGCTGAACGTTTCCCTGATAATTACTCCGGCAAGAGGTGGATCCAGCTGCACGTGTCCCTGATAATTACTCCGGCAAGAGGTGCATCCAGCTGCATGGGTCCGTGATAATTACACTGGCAAGAGGTGCATCCAGCTGCAAGTGACCCTGATAATTACACCGGCCAGAGGTGCATCCAGCTGCATGTGTCACTGATAATTAATCTGGCAATATTTGCATCCAGCTCAACGTGTCCCTGATAATTACTCCGGCAAGAGGTGCAACCATCTGCACGTGTCCCTGATAATTACTCTGGCAAGAGGTGCATCCAGCTGCACGTGTCCCTGATCATTACTATGGTAAGAGGTGCATCCAGCTGCAGGTGACCCTGATAATTACAGCGGCAAGAGTTACATCCAGCTGCAAGTGACCCTGAGAATTACTCCGGCAAGAGGTGCATCCAGCTACATGTGTCCCTGATAATTATTCCGGCAAGAGATGCATCCAGCTGCACATGTCCCTGATAATTACTCCGGCAAGAGGTGCATACAGCTACACGTGTCCCTGATAATTATTCCACCCTGATAATTACACCGGGCAGAGGTGCATCCAGCTGCATGTGTCCCTGATAATTACACTGGCAAGATTTGCATCCAGCTGCAGGTGACCCTGATAATTACATCAGCCAGAGGTGCATCCAGCTGCATGTGTCCCTGATAATTACTCTGGCAAGAGATGCATCCAACTTCAAGTATCGCTGATAATTACACTGGCAAGAGTTGTATCCAGCTGTATGTGTCCATGATAATTACACTGGCAAGAGGTGCATCCAGCTGCACGTATCCCTGATAAGTACTCTGGCAAGAGGTGCATCGAGCTGCACGTGTCCCTGATAATTACTCCGGCAAGAGGTGCATCCAGCTGCAAGTGACCCTGATAATTACACTGGCAAGAGGTGAATCCACCTACATGTGTCCCTGATAATTACACCGGCAAGAGGTTTATCCAGCTGCAAGTGACCCTGATAATTACTCCGGCAAGAGGAGCTTCCACCTACACTTGTCCCTGATAATTACTCCACCCTGATAATTACACCGGCCAGAGGTGCATCCAGCTGCATGTGTCCTTGATAATTACACTGGCAAGAATTGCATCCAGCTGCACGTGTCCCTGATAATGACTCCGGCAAGAGGTGCATCCAGCTGCAAGTGTCCCTGATAATTACTCTGGTAAGAGGTGCATCCAGCTGCAAGTGAACATTATAATTACAACGGCCAGAGTTGCATCCAGCTGCACGTGTCCCTGATAATTACTCCGGCAAGAGGTGCATCTAGCTGCATGTGTC
This sequence comes from Narcine bancroftii, assembly GCF_036971445.1. Lineage (NCBI taxonomy): Eukaryota > Metazoa > Chordata > Chondrichthyes > Torpediniformes > Narcinidae > Narcine > Narcine bancroftii. The sequence goes on from NC_091481.1 coordinate 39,815,019, forward strand.
CCTGATAATTACACTGGCAAGAGGTGCATCCAGCTGCACGTGACCCTGATAATTACATCAGCCAGAGGTGCATCCAGTTGCATGTGTCCCTGATAATTACTCTGGATAAGAGGTGCATCCAACTTCAAGTATCGCTTATAATTACACTGGCAAGAGTTGCATGAAGCTGTATGTGTCCATGATAATTACACTGGCAAGAGGTGCATCCAGCTCCACGTGTCCCTGATAATTAAAAAGACAAGAGGTGCATCAATCTGCACGTGTTCCTGATAATTACTCTGGCAAGAGGTGCATCCAGCTGCACGTGTCCCTGATCATTACTATGGTAAGAGGTGCATCCAGCTGCAGGTGACCCTGATAATTACACTGGCCAGATGTGCATCCAGCTGCAAGTGAACCTTATAATTACAGCGGCAAGAGTTACATCCAGCTGCAAGTGACCCTGATAATTACTCAGGCAAGAGGTGCATCCAGCTGCATGTGTCCCTGATAATTATTACGGCAAGAGATGCATCCAGCTGTACGTGTCCCTGATAATTACAGTGGCAAGAGGTGCATCCAGCTCCACGTTTCCCTGATAATGACTCCGGCAAGAGGTGCATCCAGCTGCAAGTGTCCCTGATAATTACTCTGGCAAGAGGTGCATCCACTGCAGGTGATCCTGATAATTACACCAGACAGAGGTGCATCCAGCTGCAAGTGACCCTGATAATTACTCCGGCAAGAGGTGCATCCAGCTGCACGTGTCCCTGATAATTACAAAGACAAGAGGTGCATCCAGCTGCACATGTCCCTGATAATTACTCCGGCAAGAGGTGCATCCAGCTGCACGTGACCCTGATAATTACATCAGCCAGAGGTGCGTCCAGCTGCATGTGTCCCTGATATTTACTCTGGATAAGAGGTGCATCAAACTACAAGTATCGCTGATAATTACACTGGCAAGAGTTGCATCCAGCTGTATGTGTCCATGATAATTACACTGGCAAGAGGTACATCCAGCTCCACGTGTCCCTGATAATTAAAAAGACAAGAGCTGCATCCATCTCCACGTGTCCCTGATAATTACTCTGGCAAGAGGTGCATCCAGCTGCACGTGTCCCTGATCATTACTATGGTAAGAGGTGCATCCAGCTGCAGGTGACCCTGATCATTACCCTGGCCAGAGGTGCATCCAGCTTCAAGTGAACCTTATAATTACAGCGGCAAGAGTTACATCCAGCTGCAAGTGACCCTGATAATTACTCCGGCAAGAGGTCCATCCAGCTGCATGTGTCCCTGATAATTATTCCGGCAAGAGATGCATCCAGCTGTACGTGTCCCTGATAATTACTCGGCAAGAGGTGCATCCAGCTGCATGTGTCCCTGATAATTACTCCGGCAAGAGGAGCATCCAGCTACACGTGTCCCTGATAATTACTCCACCCTGATAATTACACCGGCCAGAGGTGAATCCAGCTACACGTGTCCCAGATAATTACTCTGGCAAGAATTACATCCAGCTGCAAGTGACCCTGATAATTACACCGGCCAGAGATGCATCCAGCTGCATGTGTCCCTGATAATTAATCTGGCAAGATTTGCATCCAGCTGAACGTTTCCCTGATAATTACTCCGGCAAGAGGTGGATCCAGCTGCACGTGTCCCTGATAATTACTCCGGCAAGAGGTGCATCCAGCTGCATGGGTCCGTGATAATTACTCTGGCAAGAGGTGCATCCAGCTGCAAGTGACCCTGATAATTACACCGGCCAGAGGTGCATCCAGCTGCATGTGTCACTGATAATTAATCTGGCAATATTTGCATCCAGCTCAACGTGTCCCTGATAATTACTCCGGCAAGAGGTGCATCCATCTGCACGTGTCCCTGATAATTACTCTGGCAAGAGGTGCATCCAGCTGCACGTGTCCCTGATCATTACTATGGTAAGAGGTGCATCCAGCTGCAGGTGACCCTGATAATTACAGCGGCAAGAGTTACATCCAGCTGCAAGTGACCCTGAGAATTACTCCGGCAAGAGGTGCATCCAGCTACATGTGTCCCTGATAATTATTCCGGCAAGAGATGCATCCAGCTGCACATGTCCCTGATAATTACTCCGGCAAGAGGTGCATACAGCTACACGTGTCCCTGATAATTATTCCACCCTGATAATTACACCGGGCAGAGGTGCATCCAGCTGCATGTGTCCCTGATAATTACACTGGCAAGATTTGCATCCAGCTGCAGGTGACCCTGATAATTACATCAGCCAGAGGTGCATCCAGCTGCATGTCTCCCTGATAATTACTCTGGCAAGAGATGCATCCAACTTCAAGTATCGCTGATAATTACACTGGCAAGAGTTGTATCCAGCTGTATGTGTCCATGATAATTACACTGGCAAGAGGTGCATCCAGCTGCACGTATCCCTGATAAGTACTCTGGCAAGAGGTGCATCGAGCTGCACGTGTCCCTGATAATTACTCCGGCAAGAGGTGCATCCAGCTGCAAGTGACCCTGATAATTACACTGGCAAGAGGTGAATCCACCTACATGTGTCCCTGATAATTACACCGGCAAGAGGTTTATCCAGCTGCAAGTGACCCTGATAATTACACCAGCAAGAGGTGCATCCAGCTGCATGTATCCCTGATAATTACTCCGGCAAGAGGAGCTTCCACCTACACTTGTCCCTGATAATTACTCCACCCTGATAATTACACCGGCCAGAGGTGCATCCAGCTGCATGTGTCCTTGATAATTACACTGGCAAGAATTGCATCCAGCTGCACGTGTCCCTGATAATTATTCCGGCAAGAGATGCATCCAGCTGTACGTGTCCCTGATAATTACTCGGCAAGAGGTGCATCCAGCTGCATGTGTCCCTGATAATTACTCCGGCAAGAGGAGCATCCAGCTACACGTGTCCCTGATAATTACTCCACCCTGATAATTACACCGGCCAGAGGTGAATCCAGCTACACGTGTCCCAGATAATTACTCTGGCAAGAATTACATCCAGCTGCAAGTGACCCTGATAATTACACCGGCCAGAGATGCATCCAGCTGCATGTGTCCCTGATAATTAATCTGGCAAGATTTGCATCCAGCTGAACGTTTCCCTGATAATTACTCCGGCAAGAGGTGGATCCAGCTGCACGTGTCCCTGATAATTACTCCGGCAAGAGGTGCATCCAGCTGCATGGGTCCGTGATAATTACTCTGGCAAGAGGTGCATCCAGCTGCAAGTGACCCTGATAATTACACCGGCCAGAGGTGCATCCAGCTGCATGTGTCACTGATAATTAATCTGGCAATATTTGCATCCAGCTCAACGTGTCCCTGATAATTACTCCGGCAAGAGGTGCATCCATCTGCACGTGTCCCTGATAATTACTCTGGCAAGAGGTGCATCCAGCTGCACGTGTCCCTGATCATTACTATGGTAAGAGGTGCATCCAGCTGCAGGTGACCCTGATAATTACAGCGGCAAGAGTTACATCCAGCTGCAAGTGACCCTGAGAATTACTCCGGCAAGAGGTGCATCCAGCTACATGTGTCCCTGATAATTATTCCGGCAAGAGATGCATCCAGCTGCACATGTCCCTGATAATTACTCCGGCAAGAGGTGCATACAGCTACACGTGTCCCTGATAATTATTCCACCCTGATAATTACACCGGGCAGAGGTGCATCCAGCTGCATGTGTCCCTGATAATTACACTGGCAAGATTTGCATCCAGCTGCAGGTGACCCTGATAATTACATCAGCCAGAGGTGCATCCAGCTGCATGTGTCCCTGATAATTACTCTGGCAAGAGATGCATCCAACTTCAAGTATCGCTGATAATTACACTGGCAAGAGTTGTATCCAGCTGTATGTGTCCATGATAATTACACTGGCAAGAGGTGCATCCAGCTGCACGTATCCCTGATAAGTACTCTGGCAAGAGGTGCATCGAGCTGCACGTGTCCCTGATAATTACTCCGGCAAGAGGTGCATCCAGCTGCAAGTGACCCTGATAATTACACTGGCAAGAGGTGAATCCACCTACATGTGTCCCTGATAATTACACCGGCAAGAGGTTTATCCAGCTGCAAGTGACCCTGATAATTACACCAGCAAGAGGTGCATCCAGCTGCATGTATCCCTGATAATTACTCCGGCAAGAGGAGCTTCCACCTACACTTGTCCCTGACAATTACTCCACCCTGATAATTACACCGGCCAGAGGTGCATCCAGCTGCATGTGTCCTTGATAATTACACTGGCAAGAATTGCATCCAGCTGCACGTGTCCCTGATAATGACTCCGGCAAGAGGTGCATCCAGCTGCAAGTGTCCCTGATAATTACTCTGGTAAGAGGTGCATCCAGCTGCAAGTGAACATTATAATTACAACGGCCAGAGTTGCATCCAGCTGCACGTGTCCCTGATAATTACTCCGGCAAGAGGTGCATCTAGCTGCATGTGTCCCTGATAATTACACTGGCAAGAGGTGCATCCAGCTGCACGTGACCGTGATAATTACATCAGCCAGAGGTGCATCCAGTTGCATGTGTCCCTGATAATTACTCTGGATAAGAGGTGCATCCAACTTCAAGTATCGCTGATAATTACACTGGCAAGAGTTGCATGAAGCTGTATGTGTCCATGATAATTACACTGGCAAGAGGTGCATCCAGCTCCACGTGTCCCTGATAATTAAAAAGACAAGAGGTGCATCAATCTGCACGTGTTCCTGATAATTACTCTGGCAAGAGGTGCATCCAGCTGCACGTGTCCCTGATCATTACTATGGTAAGAGGTGCATCCAGCTGCAGGTGACCCTGATAATTACACTGGCCAGAGGTGCATCCAGCTGCAAGTGAACCTTATAATTACAGCGGCAAGAGTTACATCCAGCTGCAAGTGACCCTGATAATTACTCCGGCAAGAGGTGCATCCAGCTGCATGTGTCCCTGATAATTATTCCGGCAAGAGATGCATCCAGCTGTACGTGTCCCTGATAATTACAGTGGCAAGAGGTGCATCCAGCTCCACGTTTCCCTGATAATGACTCCGGCAAGAGGTGCATCCAGCTGCAAGTGTCCCTGATAATTACTCTGGCAAGAGGTGCATCCACTGCAGGTGATCCTGATAATTACACCAGACAGAGGTGCATCCAGCTGCAAGTGACCCTGATAATTACTCCGGCAAGAGGTGCATCCAGCTGCACGTGTCCCTGATAATTACAAAGACAAGAGGTGCATCCAGCTGCACATCTCCCTGATAATTACTCCGGCAAGAGGTGCATCCAGCTGCACGTGACCCTGATAATTACATCAGCCAGAGGTGCGTCCAGCAGCATGTGTCCCTGATAATTACTCTGGATAAGAGGTGCATCAAACTACAAGTATCGCTGATAATTACACTGGCAAGAGTTGCATCCAGCTGTATGTGTCCATGATAATTACACTGGCAAGAGGTACATCCAGCTCCACGTGTCCCTGATAATTAAAAAGACAAGAGCTGCATCCATCTCCACGTGTCCCTGATAATTACTCTGGCAAGAGGTGCATCCAGCTGCACGTGTCCCTGATCATTACTATGGTAAGAGGTGCATCCAGCTGCAGGTGACCCTGATCATTACCCTGGCCAGAGGTGCATCCAGCTTCAAGTGAACCTTATAATTACAGCGGCAAGAGTTACATCCAGCTGCAAGTGACCCTGATAATTACTCCGGCAAGAGGTGCATCCAGCTGCATGTGTCCCTGATAATTATTCCGGCAAGAGATGCATCCAGCTGTACGTGTCCCTGAAAATTACTCGGCAAGAGGTGCATCCAGCTGCATGTGTCCCTGATAATTACTCCGGCAAGAGGAGCATCCAGCTACACGTGTCCCTGATAATTACTCCACCCTGATAATTACACCGGCCAGAGGTGCATCCAGCTGCAAGTGTCCCTGATAATTACTCTGGCAAGAGGTGCATCCAGCTGCAGGTGATCCTGATAATTACACCAGACAGAGGTGCATCCAGCTGCAAGTGACCCTGATAATTACTCCGGCAAGAGGTGCATCCAGCTGCACGTGTCCCTGATAATTACAAAGACACGAGGTGCGTCCAGCTGCACATGTCCCTGATAATTACTCCGGCAAGAGGTGCATACAGCTACACGTGTCCCTGATAATTATTCCACCCTGATAATTACACCGGGCAGAGGTGCATCCAGCTGCATGTGTCCCTGATAATTACACTGGCAAGATTTGCATCCAGCTGCAGGTGACCCTGATAATTACATCAGCCAGAGGTGCATCCAGCTGCATGTGTCCCTGATAATTACTCTGGCAAGAGATGCATCCAACTTCAAGTATCGCTGATAATTACACTGGCAAGAGTTGTATCCAGCTGTATGTGTCCATGATAATTACACTGGCAAGAGGTGCATCCAGCTGCACGTATCCCTGATAAGTACTCTGGCAAGAGGTGCATCGAGCTGCAAGTGACCCTGATAATTACACTGGCAAGAGGTGAATCCACCTACATGTGTCCCTGATAATTACACCGGCAAGAGGTTTATCCAGCTGCAAGTGACCCTGATAATTACACCAGCAAGAGGTGCATCCAGCTGCATGTATCCCTGATAATTACTCCGGCAAGAGGAGCTTCCACCTACACTTGTCCCTGATAATTACTCCACCCTGATAATTACACCGGCCAGAGGTGCATCCAGCTGCATGTGTCCTTGATAATTACACTGGCAAGAATTGCATCCAGCTGCACGTGTCCCTGATAATTATTCCGGCAAGAGATGCATCCAGCTGTACGTGTCCCTGATAATTACTCGGCAAGAGGTGCATCCAGCTGCATGTGTCCCTGATAATTACTCCGGCAAGAGGAGCATCCAGCTACACGTGTCCCTGATAATTACTCCACCCTGATAATTACACCGGCCAGAGGTGAATCCAGCTACACGTGTCCCAGATAATTACTCTGGCAAGAATTACATCCAGCTGCAAGTGACCCTGATAATTACACCGGCCAGAGATGCATCCAGCTGCATGTGTCCCTGATAATTAATCTGGCAAGATTTGCATCCAGCTGAACGTTTCCCTGATAATTACTCCGGCAAGAGGTGGATCCAGCTGCACGTGTCCCTGATAATTACTCCGGCAAGAGGTGCATCCAGCTGCATGGGTCCGTGATAATTACTCTGGCAAGAGGTGCATCCAGCTGCAAGTGACCCTGATAATTACACCGGCCAGAGGTGCATCCAGCTGCATGTGTCACTGATAATTAATCTGGCAATATTTGCATCCAGCTCAACGTGTCCCTGATAATTACTCCGGCAAGAGGTGCATCCATCTGCACGTGTCCCTGATAATTACTCTGGCAAGAGGTGCATCCAGCTGCACGTGTCCCTGATCATTACTATGGTAAGAGGTGCATCCAGCTGCAGGTGACCCTGATAATTACAGCGGCAAGAGTTACATCCAGCTGCAAGTGACCCTGAGAATTACTCCGGCAAGAGGTGCATCCAGCTACATGTGTCCCTGATAATTATTCCGGCAAGAGATGCATCCAGCTGCACATGTCCCTGATAATTACTCCGGCAAGAGGTGCATACAGCTACACGTGTCCCTGATAATTATTCCACCCTGATAATTACACCGGGCAGAGGTGCATCCAGCTGCATGTGTCCCTGATAATTACACTGGCAAGATTTGCATCCAGCTGCAGGTGACCCTGATAATTACATCAGCCAGAGGTGCATCCAGCTGCATGTGTCCCTGATAATTACTCTGGCAAGAGATGCATCCAACTTCAAGTATCGCTGATAATTACACTGGCAAGAGTTGTATCCAGCTGTATGTGTCCATGATAATTACACTGGCAAGAGGTGCATCCAGCTGCACGTATCCCTGATAAGTACTCTGGCAAGAGGTGCATCGAGCTGCACGTGTCCCTGATAATTACTCCGGCAAGAGGTGCATCCAGCTGCAAGTGACCCTGATAATTACACTGGCAAGAGGTGAATCCACCTACATGTGTCCCTGATAATTACACCGGCAAGAGGTTTATCCAGCTGCAAGTGACCCTGATAATTACACCAGCAAGAGGTGCATCCAGCTGCATGTATCCCTGATAATTACTCCGGCAAGAGGAGCTTCCACCTACACTTGTCCCTGACAATTACTCCACCCTGATAATTACACCGGCCAGAGGTGCATCCAGCTGCATGTGTCCTTGATAATTACACTGGCAAGAATTGCATCCAGCTGCACGTGTCCCTGATAATGACTCCGGCAAGAGGTGCATCCAGCTGCAAGTGTCCCTGATAATTACTCTGGTAAGAGGTGCATCCAGCTGCAAGTGAACATTATAATTACAACGGCCAGAGTTGCATCCAGCTGCACGTGTCCCTGATAATTACTCCGGCAAGAGGTGCATCTAGCTGCATGTGTCCCTGATAATTACACTGGCAAGAGGTGCATCCAGCTGCACGTGACCGTGATAATTACATCAGCCAGAGGTGCATCCAGTTGCATGTGTCCCTGATAATTACTCTGGATAAGAGGTGCATCCAACTTCAAGTATCGCTGATAATTACACTGGCAAGAGTTGCATGAAGCTGTATGTGTCCATGATAATTACACTGGCAAGAGGTGCATCCAGCTCCACGTGTCCCTGATAATTAAAAAGACAAGAGGTGCATCAATCTGCACGTGTTCCTGATAATTACTCTGGCAAGAGGTGCATCCAGCTGCAAGTGAACCTTATAATTACAGCGGCAAGAGTTACATCCAGCTGCAAGTGACCCTGATCATTACTATGGTAAGAGGTGCATCCAGCTGCAGGTGACCCTGATAATTACACTGGCCAGAGGTGCATCCAGCTGCAAGTGAACCTTATAATTACAGCGGCAAGTTACATCCAGCTGCAAGTGACCCTGATAATTACTCCGGCAAGAGGTGCATCCAGCTGCATGTGTCCCTGATAATTATTCCGGCAAGAAATGCATCCAGCTGTACGTGTCCCTGATAATTACAGTGGCAAGAGGTGCATCCAGCTCCACGTTTCCCTGATAATGACTCCGGCAAGAGGTGCATCCAGCTGCAAGTGTCCCTGATAATTACTCTGGCAAGAGGTGCATCCACTGCATGTGATCCTGATAATTACACCAGACAGAGGTGCATCCAGCTGCAAGTGACCCTGATAATTACATCAGCCAGAGGTGCATCCAGCTGCATGTGTCCCTGATAATTACTCTGGCAAGAGGTGCATCCAAATACAAGTATTGCTGATAATTGCATTGGCAAGAGTTGTATCCAGCTGTATGTGTCCATGATAATTACACTGGCAAGAGGTGCATCCAGCTGCACGTATCCCTGATAAGTACTCTGGCAAAAGGTGTATCCACTGCACGTATCCCTGATAATTACTCCGGCAAGAGGTGCATCCAGCTGCACGTGTCCCTGATAATTACAAAGACAAGAGGTGCATCCAGCTGCACATGTCCCTGATAATTACTCCGGCAAGAGGTGCATCCAGCTGCACGTGACCCTGATAATTACATCAGCCAGAGGTGCGTCCAGCTGCATGTGTCCCTGATAATTACTCTGGATAAGAGGTGCATCAAACTACAAGTATCGCTGATAATTACACTGGCAAGAGTTGCATCCAGCTGTATGTGTCCATGATAATTACACTGGCAAGAGGTACATCCAGCTCCACGTGTCCCTGATAATTAAAAAGACAAGAGCTGCATCCATCTCCACGTGTCCCTGATAATTACTCTGGCAAGAGGTGCATCCAGCTGCACGTGTCCCTGATCATTACTATGGTAAGAGGTGCATCCAGCTGCAGGTGACCCTGATCATTACCCTGGCCAGAGGTGCATCCAGCTTCAAGTGAACCTTATAATTACAGCGGCAAGAGTTACATCCAGCTGCAAGTGACCCTGAAAATTACTCCGGCAAGAGGTCCATCCAGCTGCATGTGTCCCTGATAATTATTCCGGCAAGAGATGCATCCAGCTGTACGTGTCCCTGATAATTACTCGGCAAGAGGAGCATCCAGCTGCATGTGTCCCTGATAATTACTCCGGCAAGAGGAGCATCCAGCTACACGTGTCCCTGATAATTACTCCACCCTGATAATTACACCGGCCAGAGGTGAATCCAGCTACACGTGTCCCAGATAATTACTCTGGCAAGAATTACATCCAGCTGCAAGTGACCCTGATAATTACACCGGCCAGAGATGCATCCAGCTGCATGTGTCCCTGATAATTAATCTGGCAAGATTTGCATCCAGCTGAACGTTTCCCTGATAATTACTCCGGCAAGAGGTGGATCCAGCTGCACGTGTCCCTGATAATTACTCCGGCAAGAGGTGCATCCAGCTGCATGGGTCCGTGATAATTACTCTGGCAAGAGGTGCATCAAACTACAAGTATCGCTGATAATTACACTGGCAAGAGTTGCATCCAGCTGTATGTGTCCATGATAATTACACTGGCAAGAGGTACATCCAGCTCCACGTGTCCCTGATAATTAAAAAGACAAGAGCTGCATCCATCTCCACGTGTCCCTGATAATTACTCTGGAAAGAGGTGCATCCAGCTCCACGTGTCCCTGATCATTACTATGGTAAGAGGTGCATCCAGCTGCAGGTGACCCTGATCATTACCCTGGCCAGAGGTGCATCCAGCTTCAAGTGAACCTTATAATTACAGCGGCAAGAGTTACATCCAGCTGCAAGTGACCCTGATAATTACTCCGGCAAGAGGTGCATCCAGCTGCATGTGTCCCTGATAATTATTCCGGCAAGAGATGCATCCAGCTGTACGTGTCCCTGATAATTACTCGGCAAGAGGTGCATCCAGCTGCATGTGTCCCTGATAATTACTCCGGCAAGAGGAGCATCCAGCTACACGTGTCCCTGATAATTACTCCACCCTGATAATTACACCGGCCAGAGGTGCATCCAGCTGCAAGTGTCCCTGATAATTACTCTGGCAAGAGGTGCATCCAGCTGCAGGTGATCCTGATAATTACACCAGACAGAGGTGCATCCAGCTGCAAGTGACCCTGATAATTACTCCGGCAAGAGGTGCATCCAGCTGCACGTGTCCCTGATAATTACAAAGACACGAGGTGCGTCCAGCTGCACATGTCCCTGATAATTACTCCGGCAAGAGGTGCATCCAGCTGCAAGTGACCCTGATAATTACACTGGCAAGAGGTGAATCCAGCTGCACGTGTCCCTGATAATTATACCGGCAAGAGGTTCATCCAGCTGCAAGTGACCCTGATAATTACACCAGCAAAAGGTGCATCCAGCTGCACGTGTCCCTGATAATTACTCCGGCAAGAGGTGCATCCAGCTGCACAGGTCACTGATAATTACTCTGGCAAGAGGTGCATCCAGCTGCAGGTGATCCTGATAATTACGCCAGACAGAGGTGCACCCTGCTGCATGTGTCCCTGATAATTACTCTGGCAAGACGTGCATCCAGCTGCACGTATCCCTGATAAGTACTCTGGCAAGAGGTGCATCCAGCTGCACGTATCCCTGATAAGTACTCTGGCAAGAGGTGCATCCAGCTGCATGTGTCCCTGATAATTACAGCGGCCAAAGGTGCATCCAGCTGCACGTATCCCTGATAAGTACTCTGGCAAGAGGTGCATCCAGCTGCATGTGTCCCTGATAATTACAGCGGCCAAAGGTGCATCCAGCCGCACGTGTCCCTGATAATTACAAAGACAAGAGGTGCATCCAGCTGCATGTGACCTTATAAATAGAGCAGCAAGAGTTACAGCCAGCTGCAAGTGACCCTGATAATTACAAAGACAAGAGGTGCATCCAGCTGCATGTGTACCTGATAATTACTCTGGTAAGAGGTGCATCCAGCTGCAAGTGAACATTATAATTACACCGGCCAGAGGTGCATCTAGCTGCATGTGTCCCTGATAATTACACTGGCAAGAGGTACATCCAGCTGCAGGTGACCCTGATAATTACATCAGCCAGAGGTGCATCCAGCTGCATGTGTCCCTGATAATTACTCTGGATAAGAGGTGCATCCAACTTCAAGTATCGCTGATAATTACACTGGCAAGAGTTGCATGCAGCTGTATGTGTCCATGATAATTACACTGGCAAGAGGTGCATCCAGCTCCACGTGTCCCTGATAATTAAAAAGACAAGAGGTGCCTCCAGCTGCAGGTGACCCTGATAATTACACTGGCCAGAGGTGCATCCAGCTGCAAGTGAACCTTATAATTACAGCGGCAAGAGTTACATCCAGCTGCAAGTGACCCTGAGAATTACTCCGGCAAGAGGTGCATCCAGCTGCATGTGTCCCTGATAATTATTCCGGCAAGTGATGCATCCAGCTGTGCGTGTCCCTGATAATTACAGTGGCAAGAGGTGCATCCAGCTGCACATGTCCCTGATAATTACTCCCGCAAGAGGAGCATCCAGCTACAATTGTCCCTGATAATTACTCCACACTGATAATTACACCGGCCAGAGGTGCATCCAGCTGAACGTGTCCCTGATAATTACTCTGGCTAGAGGTGCATTCAGCTGCACGTTTTCCTGATAATTACAAAGACAAGAGGTGCATCCAGCTGCATGTGTACCTGATAATTACAGCGGCAAGAGTTACATCCAGCTGCACGTTTTCCTGATAATTACAAAGACAAGAGGTGCATCCAGCTGCATGTGTACCTGATAATTACTCTGGTAAGAGGTGCATCCAGCTGCAAGTGAACATTATAATTACACCGGCCAGAGGTGCATCTAGCTGCATGTCTCCCTGATAATTACACTGGCAAGAGGTGCATCCAGCTGCAGGTGACCCTGATAATTACATCAGCCAGAGGTGCATCCAACTGCATGTGTCCCTGATAATTACTCTGGATAAGAGGTGCATCCAACTTCAAGTATCGCTGATAATTACACTAGCAAGAGTTGCATGCAGCTGTATGTGTCCATGATAATTACACTGGCAAGAGGTGCATCCAGCTCCACGTGTCCCTGATAATTAAAAAGACAAGAGGTGCATCCATCTGCACGTGTCCCTGATAATTACTCTGGCAAGAGGTGCATCCAGCTGCACGTGTCCCTGATCATTACTATGGTAAGAGGTGCATCCAGCTGCAGGTGACCCTGATAATTACACTGGCCAGAGGTGCATCCAGCTGCAAGTGAACCTTATAATTACAGCGGCAAGAGTTACATCCAGCTGCATGTGTCCCTGATAATTATTCCGGCAAGTGATGCATCCAGCTGTGCGTGTCCCTGATAATTATAGTGGCAAGAGGTGCATCCAGCTGCACATGTTCCTGATAATTACAGTGGCAAGAGGTGCATCCAGCTGCATGTGTCCCTGATAATTACTCCGGCAAGAGGAGCATTCAGCTACACGTGTCCGTGATAATTACTCCACCCTGATAATTACACCGGCCAGAGGTGCATCCAGCTTCATGTGTCCCTGATAATTACTCTGGCAAGAGCTGCATCCAACTTCAAGTATTGCTGATAATTACATTGGCAAGAGATGTATCCAGCTGTATGTGTCCATGATAATTACACTGGCAAGAGGTGCATCCAGCTGCACGTATCCCTGATAATTACACTGGCCAGAGGTGCATCCAGCTGCATGTGTCCCTGAATATTAATCTGGCAAGATTTGCATCCAGCTGAACGTGTCCCTGATAATTACTCCGGCAAGAGGTGGATCCAGCTGCACGTGTCCCTGATAATTACTCCGGCAAGAGGTGCATCCAGCTGCACGGGTCCCTTATAATTACTCTGGCAAGAGGTGCATCCAGCTGCAAGTGACCCTGATAATTACACCGGCCAGAGGTGCGTCCAGCTGCATGTGTCCCTGATAATGAATCTGGCAATATTTGCATCCAGCTGAACGTGTCCCTGATAATTACTCCGGCAAGAGGTGCATCCAGCTGCACGTGTCCATGATAATTACTCTGGCAAGAGGTGCATCCAGCTGCACGTGTCCCTGATCATTACTATGGTAAGAGGTGCATCCAGCTGCAGGTGACCCTGATAATTACACTGGCCAGAGGTGCATCCAGCTGCAAGTGAACCTTATAATTACAGCGGCAAGAGTTACATCCAGCTGCAAGTGACCCTGAGAATTACTCCGGCAAGAGGTTCAACTAGCTGCATGTGTCCCTGATAATTATTCCGGCAAGAGATGCATCCAGCTGGAAGTGTCCCTGATAATTACAGTGGCAAAAGGTGCATCCAGCTGCACATGTCCCTGATAATTACTCCGGCAATAGGTGCATCCAGCTGCATGTGTCCCTGATAATTACTCCGGCAAGAGGAGCATCCAGCTACACGTGTCCCTGATAATTACTCCACCCTGATAATTACACCGGCCAGAGGTGCATCCAGCTGCATTTGTCCCTGATAATTATACTGGCAAGATTTGCATCCAGCTGCAGGTGACCCTGATAATTACATCAGCCAGAGGTGCATCCAGCTGCATGTGTCCCTGATAATTACTCTGGCAAGAGGTGCATCCAACTTCAAGTATCGCTGATAATTACACTGGCAAGAGTTGTATCCAGCTGTATGTGTCCATGATAATTACTCTGGCAAGTGGTGCCTCCAGCTGAACGTATCCCTTATAATTACAGCAGCAAGAGTTACATCCAGCTGCAAGTGACCCTGATAATTACTCCGGCAAGAGGTGCATCCAGCTCCATGTGTCCCTGATAATTACTCTGGCAAGTGGTGCATCCAGCTGAACGTATCCCTTATAATTACAGCGCCAAGAGTTACATCCAGCTGCAAGGGACCCTGATAATTACTCCGGCAAGAGGTGCATCCAGCTGCATTTATCCCTGTTAATTATTCCGGCAAGAGATGCATCCAGCTGTACGTGTCCCTGATAATTACTCCGGCAAGAGGTGCATCCAGCTGCATGTATCCCTAATAATTACTCCGGTAAGAGTTGCATCCAGCTGCACATGTCCCTGATAATTACTCCGGCAAGAGGTGCATCCACCTGCATGTGTCCCTGATAATTACTAAAGGCAAGAGGAGCATCCAGCTACAATTGTCCCTGATAATTACTCCACCCTGATAATTACACCGGCCAGAGGTGCATCCAGCTGTACGTGTCCCTGATAATTACACTGGCAAGATTTGCATCCAGCTGAACGTGTCCCTGATAATTACTCTGGCAAGAGGTGCATCCAGCTGCAGGTGATCCTGATAATTACATCAGCCAGAGGTGCATCCAGCTGCATGTGTCCCTGATAACTACTCTGGCAAGAGGTGCATCCAACTTCAAGTATTGCTGACAATTACATTAGCAAGAGTTGTATCCAGCTGTATGTGTCCATGATAATTACACTGGCATGAGGTGCATCCAGCTGAACGTATCCCAGATAAGTACTCTGGCAAGAGGTGCATCCAGCTGCACGTGTCCCTGATAATTACTCCGGCAAGAGGAACATCCAGCTACACGTGTCCCAGATAATTACTCTGGCAAGAATTACATCGAGCTGCAAGTGACCCTGATAATTACACTGGCCAGAGGTGCATCCAGCTGCATGTGTCCCTGATAATTAATCTGGCAAGATTTGCATCCAGCTGAACGTGTCCCTGATAATTACTCCGGCAAGAGGTGCATCCAGCTGCACGTGTCCCTGATAATTACTCCGGCAAGAGGTGCATCCAGCTGCACAGGTCACTGATAATTACTCTGGCATGAGGTGCATCCAGCTGCAGGTGATCCTGATAATTACGCCAGCCAGAGGTGCACCCTGCTGCATGTGTCCCTGATAATTACTCTGGCAAGACGTGCATCCAACTTCAAGTATTGCTGATAATTACATTGACAAGAGTTGTATCCAGCTGTATGTGTCCATGATAATTACGCTGGCAAGAGGTGCATCCAGCTGCACGTATCCCTGATAAGTACTCTGGCAAGAGGTGCATCCAGCTGCATGTGTCCCTGATAATTACAGCGGCCAAAGGTGCATCCAGCCGCACGTGTCCCTGATAATTACAAAGACAAGAGGTGCATCCAGCTGCATGTGACCTTATAAATACAGCAGCAAGAGTTACAGCCAGCTGCAAGTGACCCTGATAATTACTCCGGCAAGAGGTGCATCCAGCTGCATGTGTCCCTGATAATTACAGCGGCAAGAGTTACATCCAGCTGCACGTTTTCCTGATAATTACAAAGACAAGAGGTGCATCCAGCTGCATGTGTCCCTGATAATGAATCTGGCAATATTTGCATCCAGCTGAACGTGTCCCTGATAATTACTCCGGCAAGAGGTGCATCCAGCTGCACGTGTCCATGATAATTACTCTGGCAAGAGGTGCATCCAGCTGCACGTGTCCCTGATCATTACTATGGTAAGAGGTGCATCCAGCTGCAGGTGATCCTGATAATTACACTGGCCAGAGGTGCATCCAGCTGCAAGTGAACCTTATAATTACAGCGGCAAGAGTTACATCCAGCTGCAAGTGACCCTGAGAATTACTCCGGCAAGAGGTTCAACTAGCTGCATGTGTCCCTGATAATTATTCCGGCAAGAGATGAATCCAGCTGGGCGTGACCCTGATAATTACAGTGGCAAAAGGTGCATCCAGCTGCACATGTCCCTGATAATTACTCCGGCAATAGGTGCATCCATCTCCATGTGTCCCTGATAATTACTCCGGCAAGAGGAGCAACCAGCTACACGTGTCCCTGATAATTACTCCACCCTGATAATTACACCGGCCAGAGCTGCATCCAGCTGCATTTGTCCCTGATAATTACACTGGCAAGATTTGCATCCAGCTGCAGGTGACCCTGATAATTACATCAGCCAGAGGTGCATCCAGCTGCATGTGTCCCTGATAATTACTCTGGCAAGAGGTGCATCCAACTTCAAGTATCGCTGATAATTACACTGGCAAGAGTTGTATCCAGCTGTATGTGTCCATGATAATTACTATGGCAAGTGGTGCATCCAGCTGAACGTATCCCTTATAATTACAGCAGCAAGAGTTACATCCAGCTGCAAGTGACCCTGATAATTACTCCGGCAAGAGGTGCATCCAGCTCCATGTGTCCCTGATAATTACTCTGGCAAGTGGTGCATCCAGCTGAACGTATCCCTTATAATTACAGCGCCAAGAGTTACATCCAGCTGCAAGTGACCCTGATAATTACTCCGGCAAGAGGTGCATCCAGCTGCATTTATCCCTGTTAATTATTCCGGCAAGAGATGCATCCAGCTGTACGTGTCCCTGATAATTACTCCGGCAAGAGGTGCATCCAGCTGCATGTATCCCTGATAATTACTCCGGCAAGAGTTGCATCCAGCTGCACATGTCCCTGATAATTACTCCGGCAAGAGGTGCATCCACCTGCATGTGTCCCTGATAATTACTCCGGCAAGAGGAGCATCCAGCTACAATTGTCCCTGATAATTACTCCACCCTGATAATTACACCGGCCAGAGGTGCATCCAGCTGCATGTGTCCCTGATAATTACACTGGCAAGATTTGCATCCAGCTGAACGTGTCCCTGATAATTACTCTGGCAAGAGGTGCATCCAGCTGCAGGTGATCCTGATAATTACATCAGCCAGAGGTGCATCCAGCTGCATGTGTCCCTGATAACTACTCTGGCAAGAGGTGCATCCAACTTCAAGTATTGCTGATAATTACATTGGCAAGAGTTGTATCCAGCTGTATGTGTCCATGATAATTACACTGGCATGAGGTGCATCCAGCTGCACGTATCCCAGATAAGTACTCTGGCAAGAGGTGCATCCAGCTGCACGTGTCCCTGATAATTACTCCGGCAAGAGGAACATCCAGCTACACGTGTCCCAGGTAATTACTCTGGCAAGAATTACATCGAGCTGCAAGTGACCCTGATAATTACACTGGCCAGAGGTGCATCCAGCTGCATGTGTCCCTGATAATTAATCTGGCAAGATTTGCATCCAGCTGAACGTGTCCCTGATAATTACTCCAGCAAGAGGTGCATCCAGCTGCACGTGTCCCTGATAATTACTCCGGCAAGAGGTGCATCCAGCTGCACAGGTCACTGATAATTACTCTGGCAAGAGGTGCATCCCGCTGCAGGTGATCCTGATACTTACGCCAGCCAGAGGTGCACCCTGCTGCATGTGTCCCTGATAATTACTCTGGCAAGACGTGCATCCAACTTCAAGTATTGCTGATAATTACATTGACAAGAGTTGTATCCAGCTGTATGTGTCCATGATAATTACGCTGGCAAGAGGTGCATCCAGCTGCACGTATCCCTGATAAGTACTCTGGCAAGAGGTGCATCCAGCTGCATGTGTCCCTGATAATTACAGCGGCCAAAGGTGCATCCAGCCGCACCTGTCCCTGATAATTACAAAGACAAGAGGTGCATCCAGCTGCATGTGACCTTATAAATACAGCAGCAAGAGTTACAGCCAGCTGCAAGTGACCCTGATAATTACTCCGGCAAGAGGTGCATCCAGCTGCATGTGTCCCAGATAATTACAGCGGCAAGAGTTACATCCAGCTGCACGTTTTCCTGATAATTACATCAGCCAGAGGTGCATCCAGCTGCATGTGTACCTGATAATTACTCTGGTAAGAGGTGCATCCAGCTGCAAGTGAACATTATAATTACACCGGCCAGAGGTGCATCTAGCTGCATGTGTCCCTGATAATTACACAGGCAAGAGGTGCATCCAGCTCCACGTGTCCCTGATAATTAAAAAGACAAGAGGTGCATCCATCTGCACGTGTCCCTGATAATTACTCTGGCAAGAGGTGCATCCAGCTGCACGTGTCCCTGATCATTACTATGGTAAGAGGTGCATCCATCTGCAGGTGACACTGATAATTACACTGGCCAGAGGTGCATCCAGCTGCAAGTGAACCTTATAATTACAGCGGCAAGAGTTACATCCAGCTGCAAGAGACCCTGAGAATTACTCCGGCAAGAGGTGCATCCAGCTGCAGGTGTCCCTGATAATTATTCCGGCAAGTGATGCATCCAGCTGTGCGTGTCCCTGGTAATTACAGTGGCAAGAGGTGCATCCAGCTGCAAATGTCCCTGATAATTACTCCGGCAAGAGGTGCATCCACGTGCATGTGTCCCTGATAATTACTCCGGCAAGAGGAGCATCCAGCTACAATTGTCCCTGATAATTACTCCACCCTGATAATTACACAGGCCAGAGGTGCATCCAGCTGCATGTGTCCCTGATAATTACGAAGACAAGAGGTGCATCCAGCTGCACATGTCCCTGATAATTACTCCGGCAAGAAGTGTATCCAGCTGCAAGTGACCCTGATAATTACACTGGCAAGAGGTGAATCCAGCTGCACGTGTCCCTGATAATTATACCGGCAAGAGGTTCATCCAGCTGCAAGTGACCCTGATAATTACACCAGCAAGAGGTGCATCCAGCTGCATGTGTCCCTGATAATTACAGTGTCAAGAGGTGCATCCAGCTGCAGGTGACCCTGATAATTACATCAGCCAGAGCTGCATCCAGCTGCAAGTGACCCTGATAATTACTCCGGCAAGAGGTGCATCCAGCTGCACGTGTCCCTGATAAATACAAAGACAAGAGTTGTATACAGCTGCACATGTCCCTGATAATTACTCCGGAAAGATGTGTATCCAGCTGCAAGTGACCCTGATAATTACACTGGCAAGAGGTGAATCCAGCTACACGTGTCCCAGATAATTCCTCTGGCAAGAATTACATCCAGCTGCAAGTGACCCTGAAATTACACCGGCCAGAGGTGCATCAGGCTGCATGTGTCCCTGATAATTAATCTGGCAAGATTTGCATCCAGCTGAACGTTTCCCTGATAATTACTCCGGCAAGAGGTGGATCCAGCTGCACGTGTCCCTGATAATTACTCCGGAAAGAGGTGCATCCATCTGCACGTGTCCCTGATAATTACTCTAGCAAGAGGTGCATCCAGCTGCACGTGTCCCTGATCATTACTATGGTAAGAAGTGCATCCAGCTGCAGGTGACCCTGATAATTACACTGGCCAGAGGTGCATCCAGCTGCAAGTGAACCTTATAATTGCAGCGGCAAGAGTTACATCCAGCTGCAAGTGACCCTGAGAATTACTCCGGCAAGAGGTGCATCCAGCTACATGTGTCCCTGATAATTATTCCGGCAAGAGATGCATCCAGCTGCACATGTCCCTGATAATACTCCGGCGAGAGGTGCATCCAGCTACACGTGTCCCTGATAATTACTCCACCCTGATAATTACAGTGGCAAGAGGTGCATCCAGCTGCACATGTCCCTGATAATTACTCCGGCAAGAGGTGCATCCAGCTACACGTGTCCCTGATAATTACTCCGACCTGATAATTACACCGGCCAGAGGTGCATCCAGCTGCATGTGTCCCTGATAATTACACTGGCAAGATTTGCATCGAGCTGCAGGTGACGCAGATAATTACATCAGCCAGAGGTGCATCCAGCTGCATGTGTCCCTGATAATTACTCTGGCAAGAGATGCATCCAACTTCAAGTATCGCTGATAATTACACCTGCAAGAGTTGTATCCAGCTGTATGTGTCCATGATAATTACACTGGCAAGAGGTGCATCCAGCTGCACGTATCCCTGATAAGTACTCTGGCAAGAGGTGCATCGAGCTGCACGTTTCCCTGATAATTACTCCGGCAAGAGGTGCATCCAGCTGCAAGTGACCCTGATAATTACACTGGCAAGAGGTGAATCCAACTACACGTGTCCCTGATAATTACACCGGCAAGTGCATCCAGCTGCATGTGTCCCTGATAATTACTCCGGCAAGAGGAGCATCCACCTACACTTGTCCCTGATAATTACTCCACCCTGATAATTACACCGGCCAGAGGTGCATCTAGCTGCATGTGTCCTTGATAATTACACTGGCAAGATTTGCATCCAGCTGCACGTGTCCCTGATAATGACTCCGGCAAGAGGTGCATCCAGCTGCAAGTGTCCCTGATAATTACTCTGGTAAGAGGTGCATCCAGCTGCAAGTGAACATTATAATTACACCGGCCAGAGTTGCATCCAGCTGCACGTGTCCCTGATAATTACTCCGGCAAGAGGTGCATCTAGCTGCATGTGTCCCTGATAATTACACTGGCAAGAGGTGCATCCAGCTGCAGGTGACCCTGATAATTACATCAGCCAGAGGTGCATCCAGTTGCATGTGTCCCTGATAATTACTCTGGATAAGAGGTGCATCCAACTTCAAGTATCGCTGATAATTACACTGGCAAGAGTTGCATGAAGCTGTATGTGTCCATGATAATTACACTGGCAAGAGGTGCATCCAGCTCCACGTGTCCCTGATAATTAAAAAGACAAGAGGTGCATCAATCTGCACGTGTTCCTGATAATTACTCTGGCAAGAGGTGCATCCAGCTGCACGTGTCCCTGATCATTACTATGGTAAGAGGTGCATCCAGCTGCAGGTGACCCTGATAATTACACTGGCCAGAGGTGCATCCAGCTGCAAGTGAACCTTATAATTACAGCGGCAAGAGTTACATCCAGCTGCAAGTGACCCTGATAATTACTCCGGCAAGAGGTGCATCCAGCTGCATGTGTCCCTGATAATTATTCCGGCAAGAGATGCATCCAGCTGTACGTGTCCCTGATAATTACAGTGGCAAGAGGTGCATCCAGCTCCACGTGTCCCTGATAATGACTCCGGAAAGAGGTGCATCCAGCTGCAAGTGACCCTGAGAATTACTCCGGCAAGAGGTGCATCCAGCTACATGTGTCCCTGATAATTATTCCGGCAAGAGATGCATCCAGCTGCACATGTCCCTGATAATTACTCCGGCAAGAGGTGCATACAGCTACACGTGTCCCTGATAATTATTCCACCCTGATAATTACACCGGGCAGAGGTGCATCCAGCTGCATGTGTCCCTGATAATTACACTGGCAAGATTTGCATCCAGCTGCAGGTGACCCTGATAATTACATCAGCCAGAGGTGCATCCAGCTGCATGTGTCCCTGATAATTACTCTGGCAAGAGATGCATCCAACTTCAAGTATCGCTGATAATTACACTGGCAAGAGTTGTATCCAGCTGTATGTGTCCATGATAATTACACTGGCAAGAGGTGCATCCAGCTGCACGTATCCCTGATACGTACTCTGGCAAGAGGTGCATCGAGCTGCACGTGTCCCTGATAATTACTCCGGCAAGAGGTGCATCCAGCTGCAAGTGACCCTGATAATTACACTGGCAAGAGGTGAATCCACCTACATGTGTCCCTGATAATTACACCGGCAAGAGGTTTATCCAGCTGCAAGTGACCCTGATAATTACACCAGCAAGAGGTGCATCCAGCTGCATGTATCCCTGATAATTACTCCGACAAGAGGAGCTTCCACCTACACTTGTCCCTGATAATTACTCCACCCTGATAATTACACCGGCCAGAGGTGCATCCAGCTGCATGTGTCCTTGATAATTACACTGGCAAGAATTGCATCCAGCTGCACGTGTCCCTGATAATTACTCCGGCAAGAGGTCCATCCAGCTGCATGTGTCCCTGATAATTATTCCGGCAAGAGATGCATCCAGCTGTACGTGTCCCTGATAATTACTCGTCAAGAGGTGCATCCAGCTGCATGTGTCCCTGATAATTACTCCGGCAAGAGGAGCATCCAGCTACACGTGTCCCTGATAATTACTCCACCCTGATAATTACACCGGCCAGAGGTGAATCCAGCTACACGTGTCCCAGATAATTACTCTGGCAAGAATTACATCCAGCTGCAAGTGACCCTGATAATTACACCGGCCAGAGATGCATCCAGCTGCATGTGTCCCTGATAATTAATCTGGCAAGATTTGCATCCAGCTGAACGTTTCCCTGATAATTACTCCGGCAAGAGGTGGATCCAGCTGCACGTGTCCCTGATAATTACTCCGGCAAGAGGTGCATCCAGCTGCATGGGTCCGTGATAATTACACTGGCAAGAGGTGCATCCAGCTGCAAGTGACCCTGATAATTACACCGGCCAGAGGTGCATCCAGCTGCATGTGTCACTGATAATTAATCTGGCAATATTTGCATCCAGCTCAACGTGTCCCTGATAATTACTCCGGCAAGAGGTGCAACCATCTGCACGTGTCCCTGATAATTACTCTGGCAAGAGGTGCATCCAGCTGCACGTGTCCCTGATCATTACTATGGTAAGAGGTGCATCCAGCTGCAGGTGACCCTGATAATTACAGCGGCAAGAGTTACATCCAGCTGCAAGTGACCCTGAGAATTACTCCGGCAAGAGGTGCATCCAGCTACATGTGTCCCTGATAATTATTCCGGCAAGAGATGCATCCAGCTGCACATGTCCCTGATAATTACTCCGGCAAGAGGTGCATACAGCTACACGTGTCCCTGATAATTATTCCACCCTGATAATTACACCGGGCAGAGGTGCATCCAGCTGCATGTGTCCCTGATAATTACACTGGCAAGATTTGCATCCAGCTGCAGGTGACCCTGATAATTACATCAGCCAGAGGTGCATCCAGCTGCATGTGTCCCTGATAATTACTCTGGCAAGAGATGCATCCAACTTCAAGTATCGCTGATAATTACACTGGCAAGAGTTGTATCCAGCTGTATGTGTCCATGATAATTACACTGGCAAGAGGTGCATCCAGCTGCACGTATCCCTGATAAGTACTCTGGCAAGAGGTGCATCGAGCTGCACGTGTCCCTGATAATTACTCCGGCAAGAGGTGCATCCAGCTGCAAGTGACCCTGATAATTACACTGGCAAGAGGTGAATCCACCTACATGTGTCCCTGATAATTACACCGGCAAGAGGTTTATCCAGCTGCAAGTGACCCTGATAATTACACCAGCAAGAGGTGCATCCAGCTGCATGTGTCCCTGATAATTACTCCGGCAAGAGGAGCTTCCACCTACACTTGTCCCTGATAATTACTCCACCCTGATAATTACACCGGCCAGAGGTGCATCCAGCTGCATGTGTCCTTGATAATTACACTGGCAAGAATTGCATCCAGCTGCACGTGTCCCTGATAATGACTCCGGCAAGAGGTGCATCCAGCTGCAAGTGTCCCTGATAATTACTCTGGTAAGAGGTGCATCCAACTTCAAGTATCGCTGATAATTACACTGGCAAGAATTGTATCCAGCTGTATGTGTCCATGATAATTACTATGGCAAGTGGTGCATCCAGCTGAACGTATCCCTTATAATTACAGCAGCAAGAGTTACATCCAGCTGCAAGTGACCCTGATAATTACTCCGGCAA
This sequence comes from Narcine bancroftii, assembly GCF_036971445.1. Lineage (NCBI taxonomy): Eukaryota > Metazoa > Chordata > Chondrichthyes > Torpediniformes > Narcinidae > Narcine > Narcine bancroftii. Next base: position 39,839,325 of record NC_091481.1, read on the forward strand.
GAGGTGCATCCAGCTCCATGTGTCCCTGATAATTACTCTGGCAAGTGGTGCATCCAGCTGAACGTATCCCTTATAATTACAGCGCCAAGAGTTACATCCAGCTGCAAGTGACCCTGATAATTACTCCGGCAAGAGGTGCATCCAGCTGCATTTATCCCTGTTAATTATTCCGGCAAGAGATGCATCCAGCTGTACGTGTCCCTGATAATTACTCCGGCAAGAGGTGCATCCAGCTGCATGTATCCCTGATAATTACTCCGGCAAGAGTTGCATCCAGCTGCACATGTCCCTGATAATTACTCCGGCAAGAGGTGCATCCACCTGCATGTGTCCCTGATAATTACTCCGGCAAGAGGAGCATCCAGCTACAATTGTCCCTGATAATTACTCCACCCTGATAATTACACCGGCCAGAGGTGCATCCAGCTGCATGTGTCCCTGATAATTACACTGGCAAGATTTGCATCCAGCTGAACGTGTCCCTGATAATTACTCTGGCAAGAGGTGCATCCAGCTGCAGGTGATCCTGATAATTACATCAGCCAGAGGTGCATCCAGCTGCATGTGTCCCTGATAACTACTCTGGCAAGAGGTGCATCCAACTTCAAGTATTGCTGATAATTACATTGGCAAGAGTTGTATCCAGCTGTATGTGTCCATGATAATTACACTGGCATGAGGTGCATCCAGCTGCACGTATCCCAGATAAGTACTCTGGCAAGAGGTGCATCCAGCTGCACGTGTCCCTGATAATTACTCCGGCAAGAGGAACATCCAGCTACACGTGTCCCAGGTAATTACTCTGGCAAGAATTACATCGAGCTGCAAGTGACCCTGATAATTACACTGGCCAGAGGTGCATCCAGCTGCATGTGTCCCTGATAATTAATCTGGCAAGATTTGCATCCAGCTGAACGTGTCCCTGATAATTACTCCAGCAAGAGGTGCATCCAGCTGCACGTGTCCCTGATAATTACTCCGGCAAGAGGTGCATCCAGCTGCACAGGTCACTGATAATTACTCTGGCAAGAGGTGCATCCCGCTGCAGGTGATCCTGATACTTACGCCAGCCAGAGGTGCACCCTGCTGCATGTGTCCCTGATAATTACTCTGGCAAGACGTGCATCCAACTTCAAGTATTGCTGATAATTACATTGACAAGAGTTGTATCCAGCTGTATGTGTCCATGATAATTACGCTGGCAAGAGGTGCATCCAGCTGCACGTATCCCTGATAAGTACTCTGGCAAGAGGTGCATCCAGCTGCATGTGTCCCTGATAATTACAGCGGCCAAAGGTGCATCCAGCCGCACCTGTCCCTGATAATTACAAAGACAAGAGGTGCATCCAGCTGCATGTGACCTTATAAATACAGCAGCAAGAGTTACAGCCAGCTGCAAGTGACCCTGATAATTACTCCGGCAAGAGGTGCATCCAGCTGCATGTGTCCCAGATAATTACAGCGGCAAGAGTTACATCCAGCTGCACGTTTTCCTGATAATTACATCAGCCAGAGGTGCATCCAGCTGCATGTGTACCTGATAATTACTCTGGTAAGAGGTGCATCCAGCTGCAAGTGAACATTATAATTACACCGGCCAGAGGTGCATCTAGCTGCATGTGTCCCTGATAATTACACAGGCAAGAGGTGCATCCAGCTCCACGTGTCCCTGATAATTAAAAAGACAAGAGGTGCATCCATCTGCACGTGTCCCTGATAATTACTCTGGCAAGAGGTGCATCCAGCTGCACGTGTCCCTGATCATTACTATGGTAAGAGGTGCATCCATCTGCAGGTGACACTGATAATTACACTGGCCAGAGGTGCATCCAGCTGCAAGTGAACCTTATAATTACAGCGGCAAGAGTTACATCCAGCTGCAAGAGACCCTGAGAATTACTCCGGCAAGAGGTGCATCCAGCTGCAGGTGTCCCTGATAATTATTCCGGCAAGTGATGCATCCAGCTGTGCGTGTCCCTGGTAATTACAGTGGCAAGAGGTGCATCCAGCTGCAAATGTCCCTGATAATTACTCCGGCAAGAGGTGCATCCACGTGCATGTGTCCCTGATAATTACTCCGGCAAGAGGAGCATCCAGCTACAATTGTCCCTGATAATTACTCCACCCTGATAATTACACAGGCCAGAGGTGCATCCAGCTGCATGTGTCCCTGATAATTACGAAGACAAGAGGTGCATCCAGCTGCACATGTCCCTGATAATTACTCCGGCAAGAAGTGTATCCAGCTGCAAGTGACCCTGATAATTACACTGGCAAGAGGTGAATCCAGCTGCACGTGTCCCTGATAATTATACCGGCAAGAGGTTCATCCAGCTGCAAGTGACCCTGATAATTACACCAGCAAGAGGTGCATCCAGCTGCATGTGTCCCTGATAATTACAGTGTCAAGAGGTGCATCCAGCTGCAGGTGACCCTGATAATTACATCAGCCAGAGCTGCATCCAGCTGCAAGTGACCCTGATAATTACTCCGGCAAGAGGTGCATCCAGCTGCACGTGTCCCTGATAAATACAAAGACAAGAGTTGTATACAGCTGCACATGTCCCTGATAATTACTCCGGAAAGATGTGTATCCAGCTGCAAGTGACCCTGATAATTACACTGGCAAGAGGTGAATCCAGCTACACGTGTCCCAGATAATTCCTCTGGCAAGAATTACATCCAGCTGCAAGTGACCCTGAAATTACACCGGCCAGAGGTGCATCAGGCTGCATGTGTCCCTGATAATTAATCTGGCAAGATTTGCATCCAGCTGAACGTTTCCCTGATAATTACTCCGGCAAGAGGTGGATCCAGCTGCACGTGTCCCTGATAATTACTCCGGAAAGAGGTGCATCCATCTGCACGTGTCCCTGATAATTACTCTAGCAAGAGGTGCATCCAGCTGCACGTGTCCCTGATCATTACTATGGTAAGAAGTGCATCCAGCTGCAGGTGACCCTGATAATTACACTGGCCAGAGGTGCATCCAGCTGCAAGTGAACCTTATAATTGCAGCGGCAAGAGTTACATCCAGCTGCAAGTGACCCTGAGAATTACTCCGGCAAGAGGTGCATCCAGCTACATGTGTCCCTGATAATTATTCCGGCAAGAGATGCATCCAGCTGCACATGTCCCTGATAATACTCCGGCGAGAGGTGCATCCAGCTACACGTGTCCCTGATAATTACTCCACCCTGATAATTACAGTGGCAAGAGGTGCATCCAGCTGCACATGTCCCTGATAATTACTCCGGCAAGAGGTGCATCCAGCTACACGTGTCCCTGATAATTACTCCGACCTGATAATTACACCGGCCAGAGGTGCATCCAGCTGCATGTGTCCCTGATAATTACACTGGCAAGATTTGCATCGAGCTGCAGGTGACGCAGATAATTACATCAGCCAGAGGTGCATCCAGCTGCATGTGTCCCTGATAATTACTCTGGCAAGAGATGCATCCAACTTCAAGTATCGCTGATAATTACACCTGCAAGAGTTGTATCCAGCTGTATGTGTCCATGATAATTACACTGGCAAGAGGTGCATCCAGCTGCACGTATCCCTGATAAGTACTCTGGCAAGAGGTGCATCGAGCTGCACGTTTCCCTGATAATTACTCCGGCAAGAGGTGCATCCAGCTGCAAGTGACCCTGATAATTACACTGGCAAGAGGTGAATCCAACTACACGTGTCCCTGATAATTACACCGGCAAGTGCATCCAGCTGCATGTGTCCCTGATAATTACTCCGGCAAGAGGAGCATCCACCTACACTTGTCCCTGATAATTACTCCACCCTGATAATTACACCGGCCAGAGGTGCATCTAGCTGCATGTGTCCTTGATAATTACACTGGCAAGATTTGCATCCAGCTGCACGTGTCCCTGATAATGACTCCGGCAAGAGGTGCATCCAGCTGCAAGTGTCCCTGATAATTACTCTGGTAAGAGGTGCATCCAGCTGCAAGTGAACATTATAATTACACCGGCCAGAGTTGCATCCAGCTGCACGTGTCCCTGATAATTACTCCGGCAAGAGGTGCATCTAGCTGCATGTGTCCCTGATAATTACACTGGCAAGAGGTGCATCCAGCTGCAGGTGACCCTGATAATTACATCAGCCAGAGGTGCATCCAGTTGCATGTGTCCCTGATAATTACTCTGGATAAGAGGTGCATCCAACTTCAAGTATCGCTGATAATTACACTGGCAAGAGTTGCATGAAGCTGTATGTGTCCATGATAATTACACTGGCAAGAGGTGCATCCAGCTCCACGTGTCCCTGATAATTAAAAAGACAAGAGGTGCATCAATCTGCACGTGTTCCTGATAATTACTCTGGCAAGAGGTGCATCCAGCTGCACGTGTCCCTGATCATTACTATGGTAAGAGGTGCATCCAGCTGCAGGTGACCCTGATAATTACACTGGCCAGAGGTGCATCCAGCTGCAAGTGAACCTTATAATTACAGCGGCAAGAGTTACATCCAGCTGCAAGTGACCCTGATAATTACTCCGGCAAGAGGTGCATCCAGCTGCATGTGTCCCTGATAATTATTCCGGCAAGAGATGCATCCAGCTGTACGTGTCCCTGATAATTACAGTGGCAAGAGGTGCATCCAGCTCCACGTGTCCCTGATAATGACTCCGGAAAGAGGTGCATCCAGCTGCAAGTGACCCTGAGAATTACTCCGGCAAGAGGTGCATCCAGCTACATGTGTCCCTGATAATTATTCCGGCAAGAGATGCATCCAGCTGCACATGTCCCTGATAATTACTCCGGCAAGAGGTGCATACAGCTACACGTGTCCCTGATAATTATTCCACCCTGATAATTACACCGGGCAGAGGTGCATCCAGCTGCATGTGTCCCTGATAATTACACTGGCAAGATTTGCATCCAGCTGCAGGTGACCCTGATAATTACATCAGCCAGAGGTGCATCCAGCTGCATGTGTCCCTGATAATTACTCTGGCAAGAGATGCATCCAACTTCAAGTATCGCTGATAATTACACTGGCAAGAGTTGTATCCAGCTGTATGTGTCCATGATAATTACACTGGCAAGAGGTGCATCCAGCTGCACGTATCCCTGATACGTACTCTGGCAAGAGGTGCATCGAGCTGCACGTGTCCCTGATAATTACTCCGGCAAGAGGTGCATCCAGCTGCAAGTGACCCTGATAATTACACTGGCAAGAGGTGAATCCACCTACATGTGTCCCTGATAATTACACCGGCAAGAGGTTTATCCAGCTGCAAGTGACCCTGATAATTACACCAGCAAGAGGTGCATCCAGCTGCATGTATCCCTGATAATTACTCCGACAAGAGGAGCTTCCACCTACACTTGTCCCTGATAATTACTCCACCCTGATAATTACACCGGCCAGAGGTGCATCCAGCTGCATGTGTCCTTGATAATTACACTGGCAAGAATTGCATCCAGCTGCACGTGTCCCTGATAATTACTCCGGCAAGAGGTCCATCCAGCTGCATGTGTCCCTGATAATTATTCCGGCAAGAGATGCATCCAGCTGTACGTGTCCCTGATAATTACTCGTCAAGAGGTGCATCCAGCTGCATGTGTCCCTGATAATTACTCCGGCAAGAGGAGCATCCAGCTACACGTGTCCCTGATAATTACTCCACCCTGATAATTACACCGGCCAGAGGTGAATCCAGCTACACGTGTCCCAGATAATTACTCTGGCAAGAATTACATCCAGCTGCAAGTGACCCTGATAATTACACCGGCCAGAGATGCATCCAGCTGCATGTGTCCCTGATAATTAATCTGGCAAGATTTGCATCCAGCTGAACGTTTCCCTGATAATTACTCCGGCAAGAGGTGGATCCAGCTGCACGTGTCCCTGATAATTACTCCGGCAAGAGGTGCATCCAGCTGCATGGGTCCGTGATAATTACACTGGCAAGAGGTGCATCCAGCTGCAAGTGACCCTGATAATTACACCGGCCAGAGGTGCATCCAGCTGCATGTGTCACTGATAATTAATCTGGCAATATTTGCATCCAGCTCAACGTGTCCCTGATAATTACTCCGGCAAGAGGTGCAACCATCTGCACGTGTCCCTGATAATTACTCTGGCAAGAGGTGCATCCAGCTGCACGTGTCCCTGATCATTACTATGGTAAGAGGTGCATCCAGCTGCAGGTGACCCTGATAATTACAGCGGCAAGAGTTACATCCAGCTGCAAGTGACCCTGAGAATTACTCCGGCAAGAGGTGCATCCAGCTACATGTGTCCCTGATAATTATTCCGGCAAGAGATGCATCCAGCTGCACATGTCCCTGATAATTACTCCGGCAAGAGGTGCATACAGCTACACGTGTCCCTGATAATTATTCCACCCTGATAATTACACCGGGCAGAGGTGCATCCAGCTGCATGTGTCCCTGATAATTACACTGGCAAGATTTGCATCCAGCTGCAGGTGACCCTGATAATTACATCAGCCAGAGGTGCATCCAGCTGCATGTGTCCCTGATAATTACTCTGGCAAGAGATGCATCCAACTTCAAGTATCGCTGATAATTACACTGGCAAGAGTTGTATCCAGCTGTATGTGTCCATGATAATTACACTGGCAAGAGGTGCATCCAGCTGCACGTATCCCTGATAAGTACTCTGGCAAGAGGTGCATCGAGCTGCACGTGTCCCTGATAATTACTCCGGCAAGAGGTGCATCCAGCTGCAAGTGACCCTGATAATTACACTGGCAAGAGGTGAATCCACCTACATGTGTCCCTGATAATTACACCGGCAAGAGGTTTATCCAGCTGCAAGTGACCCTGATAATTACACCAGCAAGAGGTGCATCCAGCTGCATGTGTCCCTGATAATTACTCCGGCAAGAGGAGCTTCCACCTACACTTGTCCCTGATAATTACTCCACCCTGATAATTACACCGGCCAGAGGTGCATCCAGCTGCATGTGTCCTTGATAATTACACTGGCAAGAATTGCATCCAGCTGCACGTGTCCCTGATAATGACTCCGGCAAGAGGTGCATCCAGCTGCAAGTGTCCCTGATAATTACTCTGGTAAGAGGTGCATCCAACTTCAAGTATCGCTGATAATTACACTGGCAAGAATTGTATCCAGCTGTATGTGTCCATGATAATTACTATGGCAAGTGGTGCATCCAGCTGAACGTATCCCTTATAATTACAGCAGCAAGAGTTACATCCAGCTGCAAGTGACCCTGATAATTACTCCGGCAAGAGGTGCATCCAGCTCCATGTGTCCCTGATAATTACTCTGGCAAGTGGTGCATCCAGCTGAACGTATCCCTTATAATTACAGCGCCAAGAGTTACATCCAGCTGCAAGTGACCCTGATAATTACTCCGGCAAGAGGTGCATCCAGCTGCATTTATCCCTGTTAATTATTCCGGCAAGAGATGCATCCAGCTGTACGTGTCCCTGATAATTACTCCGGCAAGAGGTGCATCCAGCTGCATGTATCCCTGATAATTACTCCGGCAAGAGTTGCATCCAGCTGCACATGTCCCTGATAATTACTCCGGCAAGAGGTGCATCCACCTGCATGTGTCCCTGATAATTACTCCGGCAAGAGGAGCATCCAGCTACAATTGTCCCTGATAATTACTCCACCCTGATAATTACACCGGCCAGAGGTGCATCCAGCTGCATGTGTCCCTGATAATTACACTGGCAAGATTTGCATCCAGCTGAACGTGTCCCTGATAATTACTCTGGCAAGAGGTGCATCCAGCTGCAGGTGATCCTGATAATTACATCAGCCAGAGGTGCATCCAGCTGCATGTGTCCCTGATAACTACTCTGGCAAGAGGTGCATCCAACTTCAAGTATTGCTGATAATTACATTGGCAAGAGTTGTATCCAGCTGTATGTGTCCATGATAATTACACTGGCATGAGGTGCATCCAGCTGCACGTATCCCAGATAAGTACTCTGGCAAGAGGTGCATCCAGCTGCACGTGTCCCTGATAATTACTCCGGCAAGAGGAACATCCAGCTACACGTGTCCCAGGTAATTACTCTGGCAAGAATTACATCGAGCTGCAAGTGACCCTGATAATTACACTGGCCAGAGGTGCATCCAGCTGCATGTGTCCCTGATAATTAATCTGGCAAGATTTGCATCCAGCTGAACGTGTCCCTGATAATTACTCCAGCAAGAGGTGCATCCAGCTGCACGTGTCCCTGATAATTACTCCGGCAAGAGGTGCATCCAGCTGCACAGGTCACTGATAATTACTCTGGCAAGAGGTGCATCCCGCTGCAGGTGATCCTGATACTTACGCCAGCCAGAGGTGCACCCTGCTGCATGTGTCCCTGATAATTACTCTGGCAAGACGTGCATCCAACTTCAAGTATTGCTGATAATTACATTGACAAGAGTTGTATCCAGCTGTATGTGTCCATGATAATTACGCTGGCAAGAGGTGCATCCAGCTGCACGTATCCCTGATAAGTACTCTGGCAAGAGGTGCATCCAGCTGCATGTGTCCCTGATAATTACAGCGGCCAAAGGTGCATCCAGCCGCACCTGTCCCTGATAATTACAAAGACAAGAGGTGCATCCAGCTGCATGTGACCTTATAAATACAGCAGCAAGAGTTACAGCCAGCTGCAAGTGACCCTGATAATTACTCCGGCAAGAGGTGCATCCAGCTGCATGTGTCCCAGATAATTACAGCGGCAAGAGTTACATCCAGCTGCACGTTTTCCTGATAATTACATCAGCCAGAGGTGCATCCAGCTGCATGTGTACCTGATAATTACTCTGGTAAGAGGTGCATCCAGCTGCAAGTGAACATTATAATTACACCGGCCAGAGGTGCATCTAGCTGCATGTGTCCCTGATAATTACACAGGCAAGAGGTGCATCCAGCTCCACGTGTCCCTGATAATTAAAAAGACAAGAGGTGCATCCATCTGCACGTGTCCCTGATAATTACTCTGGCAAGAGGTGCATCCAGCTGCACGTGTCCCTGATCATTACTATGGTAAGAGGTGCATCCATCTGCAGGTGACACTGATAATTACACTGGCCAGAGGTGCATCCAGCTGCAAGTGAACCTTATAATTACAGCGGCAAGAGTTACATCCAGCTGCAAGAGACCCTGAGAATTACTCCGGCAAGAGGTGCATCCAGCTGCAGGTGTCCCTGATAATTATTCCGGCAAGTGATGCATCCAGCTGTGCGTGTCCCTGGTAATTACAGTGGCAAGAGGTGCATCCAGCTGCAAATGTCCCTGATAATTACTCCGGCAAGAGGTGCATCCACGTGCATGTGTCCCTGATAATTACTCCGGCAAGAGGAGCATCCAGCTACAATTGTCCCTGATAATTACTCCACCCTGATAATTACACAGGCCAGAGGTGCATCCAGCTGCATGTGTCCCTGATAATTACAAAGACAAGAGGTGCATCCAGCTGCACATGTCCCTGATAATTACTCCGGCAAGAAGTGTATCCAGCTGCAAGTGACCCTGATAATTACACTGGCAAGAGGTGAATCCAGCTGCACGTGTCCCTGATAATTATACCGGCAAGAGGTTCATCCAGCTGCAAGTGACCCTGATAATTACACCAGCAAGAGGTGCATCCAGCTGCATGTGTCCCTGATAATTACAGTGTCAAGAGGTGCATCCAGCTGCAGGTGACCCTGATAATTACATCAGCCAGAGCTGCATCCAGCTGCAAGTGACCCTGATAATTACTCCGGCAAGAGGTGCATCCAGCTGCACGTGTCCCTGATAAATACAAAGACAAGAGTTGTATACAGCTGCACATGTCCCTGATAATTACTCCGGAAAGATGTGTATCCAGCTGCAAGTGACCCTGATAATTACACTGGCAAGAGGTGAATCCAGCTACACGTGTCCCAGATAATTCCTCTGGCAAGAATTACATCCAGCTGCAAGTGACCCTGAAATTACACCGGCCAGAGGTGCATCAGGCTGCATGTGTCCCTGATAATTAATCTGGCAAGATTTGCATCCAGCTGAACGTTTCCCTGATAATTACTCCGGCAAGAGGTGGATCCAGCTGCACGTGTCCCTGATAATTACTCCGGAAAGAGGTGCATCCATCTGCACGTGTCCCTGATAATTACTCTAGCAAGAGGTGCATCCAGCTGCACGTGTCCCTGATCATTACTATGGTAAGAAGTGCATCCAGCTGCAGGTGACCCTGATAATTACACTGGCCAGAGGTGCATCCAGCTGCAAGTGAACCTTATAATTGCAGCGGCAAGAGTTACATCCAGCTGCAAGTGACCCTGAGAATTACTCCGGCAAGAGGTGCATCCAGCTACATGTGTCCCTGATAATTATTCCGGCAAGAGATGCATCCAGCTGCACATGTCCCTGATAATACTCCGGCGAGAGGTGCATCCAGCTACACGTGTCCCTGATAATTACTCCACCCTGATAATTACAGTGGCAAGAGGTGCATCCAGCTGCACATGTCCCTGATAATTACTCCGGCAAGAGGTGCATCCAGCTACACGTGTCCCTGATAATTACTCCGACCTGATAATTACACCGGCCAGAGGTGCATCCAGCTGCATGTGTCCCTGATAATTACACTGGCAAGATTTGCATCGAGCTGCAGGTGACGCAGATAATTACATCAGCCAGAGGTGCATCCAGCTGCATGTGTCCCTGATAATTACTCTGGCAAGAGATGCATCCAACTTCAAGTATCGCTGATAATTACACCTGCAAGAGTTGTATCCAGCTGTATGTGTCCATGATAATTACACTGGCAAGAGGTGCATCCAGCTGCACGTATCCCTGATAAGTACTCTGGCAAGAGGTGCATCGAGCTGCACGTTTCCCTGATAATTACTCCGGCAAGAGGTGCATCCAGCTGCAAGTGACCCTGATAATTACACTGGCAAGAGGTGAATCCAACTACACGTGTCCCTGATAATTACACCGGCAAGTGCATCCAGCTGCATGTGTCCCTGATAATTACTCCGGCAAGAGGAGCATCCACCTACACTTGTCCCTGATAATTACTCCACCCTGATAATTACACCGGCCAGAGGTGCATCTAGCTGCATGTGTCCTTGATAATTACACTGGCAAGATTTGCATCCAGCTGCACGTGTCCCTGATAATGACTCCGGCAAGAGGTGCATCCAGCTGCAAGTGTCCCTGATAATTACTCTGGTAAGAGGTGCATCCAGCTGCAAGTGAACATTATAATTACACCGGCCAGAGTTGCATCCAGCTGCACGTGTCCCTGATAATTACTCCGGCAAGAGGTGCATCTAGCTGCATGTGTCCCTGATAATTACACTGGCAAGAGGTGCATCCAGCTGCAGGTGACCCTGATAATTACATCAGCCAGAGGTGCATCCAGTTGCATGTGTCCCTGATAATTACTCTGGATAAGAGGTGCATCCAACTTCAAGTATCGCTGATAATTACACTGGCAAGAGTTGCATGAAGCTGTATGTGTCCATGATAATTACACTGGCAAGAGGTGCATCCAGCTCCACGTGTCCCTGATAATTAAAAAGACAAGAGGTGCATCAATCTGCACGTGTTCCTGATAATTACTCTGGCAAGAGGTGCATCCAGCTGCACGTGTCCCTGATCATTACTATGGTAAGAGGTGCATCCAGCTGCAGGTGACCCTGATAATTACACTGGCCAGAGGTGCATCCAGCTGCAAGTGAACCTTATAATTACAGCGGCAAGAGTTACATCCAGCTGCAAGTGACCCTGATAATTACTCCGGCAAGAGGTGCATCCAGCTGCATGTGTCCCTGATAATTATTCCGGCAAGAGATGCATCCAGCTGTACGTGTCCCTGATAATTACAGTGGCAAGAGGTGCATCCAGCTCCACGTGTCCCTGATAATGACTCCGGAAAGAGGTGCATCCAGCTGCAAGTGACCCTGAGAATTACTCCGGCAAGAGGTGCATCCAGCTACATGTGTCCCTGATAATTATTCCGGCAAGAGATGCATCCAGCTGCACATGTCCCTGATAATTACTCCGGCAAGAGGTGCATACAGCTACACGTGTCCCTGATAATTATTCCACCCTGATAATTACACCGGGCAGAGGTGCATCCAGCTGCATGTGTCCCTGATAATTACACTGGCAAGATTTGCATCCAGCTGCAGGTGACCCTGATAATTACATCAGCCAGAGGTGCATCCAGCTGCATGTGTCCCTGATAATTACTCTGGCAAGAGATGCATCCAACTTCAAGTATCGCTGATAATTACACTGGCAAGAGTTGTATCCAGCTGTATGTGTCCATGATAATTACACTGGCAAGAGGTGCATCCAGCTGCACGTATCCCTGATAAGTACTCTGGCAAGAGGTGCATCGAGCTGCACGTGTCCCTGATAATTACTCCGGCAAGAGGTGCATCCAGCTGCAAGTGACCCTGATAATTACACTGGCAAGAGGTGAATCCACCTACATGTGTCCCTGATAATTACACCGGCAAGAGGTTTATCCAGCTGCAAGTGACCCTGATAATTACACCAGCAAGAGGTGCATCCAGCTGCATGTATCCCTGATAATTACTCCGACAAGAGGAGCTTCCACCTACACTTGTCCCTGATAATTACTCCACCCTGATAATTACACCGGCCAGAGGTGCATCCAGCTGCATGTGTCCTTGATAATTACACTGGCAAGAATTGCATCCAGCTGCACGTGTCCCTGATAATTACTCCGGCAAGAGGTCCATCCAGCTGCATGTGTCCCTGATAATTATTCCGGCAAGAGATGCATCCAGCTGTACGTGTCCCTGATAATTACTCGTCAAGAGGTGCATCCAGCTGCATGTGTCCCTGATAATTACTCCGGCAAGAGGAGCATCCAGCTACACGTGTCCCTGATAATTACTCCACCCTGATAATTACACCGGCCAGAGGTGAATCCAGCTACACGTGTCCCAGATAATTACTCTGGCAAGAATTACATCCAGCTGCAAGTGACCCTGATAATTACACCGGCCAGAGATGCATCCAGCTGCATGTGTCCCTGATAATTAATCTGGCAAGATTTGCATCCAGCTGAACGTTTCCCTGATAATTACTCCGGCAAGAGGTGGATCCAGCTGCACGTGTCCCTGATAATTACTCCGGCAAGAGGTGCATCCAGCTGCATGGGTCCGTGATAATTACACTGGCAAGAGGTGCATCCAGCTGCAAGTGACCCTGATAATTACACCGGCCAGAGGTGCATCCAGCTGCATGTGTCACTGATAATTAATCTGGCAATATTTGCATCCAGCTCAACGTGTCCCTGATAATTACTCCGGCAAGAGGTGCAACCATCTGCACGTGTCCCTGATAATTACTCTGGCAAGAGGTGCATCCAGCTGCACGTGTCCCTGATCATTACTATGGTAAGAGGTGCATCCAGCTGCAGGTGACCCTGATAATTACAGCGGCAAGAGTTACATCCAGCTGCAAGTGACCCTGAGAATTACTCCGGCAAGAGGTGCATCCAGCTACATGTGTCCCTGATAATTATTCCGGCAAGAGATGCATCCAGCTGCACATGTCCCTGATAATTACTCCGGCAAGAGGTGCATACAGCTACACGTGTCCCTGATAATTATTCCACCCTGATAATTACACCGGGCAGAGGTGCATCCAGCTGCATGTGTCCCTGATAATTACACTGGCAAGATTTGCATCCAGCTGCAGGTGACCCTGATAATTACATCAGCCAGAGGTGCATCCAGCTGCATGTGTCCCTGATAATTACTCTGGCAAGAGATGCATCCAACTTCAAGTATCGCTGATAATTACACTGGCAAGAGTTGTATCCAGCTGTATGTGTCCATGATAATTACACTGGCAAGAGGTGCATCCAGCTGCACGTATCCCTGATAAGTACTCTGGCAAGAGGTGCATCGAGCTGCACGTGTCCCTGATAATTACTCCGGCAAGAGGTGCATCCAGCTGCAAGTGACCCTGATAATTACACTGGCAAGAGGTGAATCCACCTACATGTGTCCCTGATAATTACACCGGCAAGAGGTTTATCCAGCTGCAAGTGACCCTGATAATTACACCAGCAAGAGGTGCATCCAGCTGCATGTGTCCCTGATAATTACTCCGGCAAGAGGAGCTTCCACCTACACTTGTCCCTGATAATTACTCCACCCTGATAATTACACCGGCCAGAGGTGCATCCAGCTGCATGTGTCCTTGATAATTACACTGGCAAGAATTGCATCCAGCTGCACGTGTCCCTGATAATGACTCCGGCAAGAGGTGCATCCAGCTGCAAGTGTCCCTGATAATTACTCTGGTAAGAGGTGCATCCAGCTGCAAGTGAACATTATAATTACAACGGCCAGAGTTGCATCCAGCTGCACGTGTCCCTGATAATTACTCCGGCAAGAGGGACATCTAGCTGCATGTGTCCCTGATAATTACACTGGCAAGAGGTGCATCCAGCTGCACGTGACCCTGATAATTACATCAGCCAGAGGTGCATCCAGTTGCATGTGTCCCTGATAATTACTCTGGATAAGAGGTGCATCCAACTTCAAGTATCGCTGATAATTACACTGGCAAGAGTTGCATGAAGCTGTATGTGTCCATGATAATTACACTGGCAAGAGGTGCATCCAGCTCCACGTGTCCCTGATAATTAAAAAGACAAGAGGTGCATCAATCTGCACGTGTTCCTGATAATTACTCTGGCAAGAGGTGCATCCAGCTGCACGTGTCCCTGATCATTACTATGGTAAGAGGTGCATCCAGCTGCAGGTGACCCTGATAATTACACTGGCCAGATGTGCATCCAGCTGCAAGTGAACCTTATAATTACAGCGGCAAGAGTTACATCCAGCTGCAAGTGACCCTGATAATTACTCAGGCAAGAGGTGCATCCAGCTGCATGTGTCCCTGATAATTATTACGGCAAGAGATGCATCCAGCTGTACGTGTCCCTGATAATTACAGTGGCAAGAGGTGCATCCAGCTCCACGTTTCCCTGATAATGACTCCGGCAAGAGGTGCATCCAGCTGCAAGTGTCCCTGATAATTACTCTGGCAAGAGGTGCATCCACTGCAGGTGATCCTGATAATTACACCAGACAGAGGTGCATCCAGCTGCAAGTGACCCTGATAATTACTCCGGCAAGAGGTGCATCCAGCTGCACGTGTCCCTGATAATTACAAAGACAAGAGGTGCATCCAGCTGCACATGTCCCTGATAATTACTCCGGCAAGAGGTGCATCCAGCTGCACGTGACCCTGATAATTACATCAGCCAGAGGTGCGTCCAGCTGCATGTGTCCCTGATAATTACTCTGGATAAGAGGTGCATCAAACTACAAGTATCGCTGATAATTACACTGGCATGAGGTGCATCCAGCTGCACGTATCCCAGATAAGTACTCTGGCAAGAGGTGCATCCAGCTGCACGTGTCCCTGATAATTACTCCGGCAAGAGGAACATCCAGCTACACGTGTCCCAGGTAATTACTCTGGCAAGAATTACATCGAGCTGCAAGTGACCCTGATAATTACACTGGCCAGAGGTGCATCCAGCTGCATGTGTCCCTGATAATTAATCTGGCAAGATTTGCATCCAGCTGAACGTGTCCCTGATAATTACTCCAGCAAGAGGTGCATCCAGCTGCACGTGTCCCTGATAATTACTCCGGCAAGAGGTGCATCCAGCTGCACAGGTCACTGATAATTACTCTGGCAAGAGGTGCATCCCGCTGCAGGTGTCCCTGATAATTACACTGGCAAGAGGTGCATCCAGCTGCACGTGACCCTGATAATTACATCAGCCAGAGGTGCATCCAGTTGCATGTGTCCCTGATAATTACTCTGGATAAGAGGTGCATCCAACTTCAAGTATCGCTGATAATTACACTGGCAAGAGTTGCATGAAGCTGTATGTGTCCATGATAATTACACTGGCAAGAGGTGCATCCAGCTCCACGTGTCCCTGATAATTAAAAAGACAAGAGGTGCATCAATCTGCACGTGTTCCTGATAATTACTCTGGCAAGAGGTGCATCCAGCTGCACGTGTCCCTGATCATTACTATGGTAAGAGGTGCATCCAGCTGCAGGTGACCCTGATAATTACACTGGCCAGATGTGCATCCAGCTGCAAGTGAACCTTATAATTACAGCGGCAAGAGTTACATCCAGCTGCAAGTGACCCTGATAATTACTCAGGCAAGAGGTGCATCCAGCTGCATGTGTCCCTGATAATTATTACGGCAAGAGATGCATCCAGCTGTACGTGTCCCTGATAATTACAGTGGCAAGAGGTGCATCCAGCTCCACGTTTCCCTGATAATGACTCCGGCAAGAGGTGCATCCAGCTGCAAGTGTCCCTGATAATTACTCTGGCAAGAGGTGCATCCACTGCAGGTGATCCTGATAATTACACCAGACAGAGGTGCATCCAGCTGCAAGTGACCCTGATAATTACTCCGGCAAGAGGTGCATCCAGCTGCACGTGTCCCTGATAATTACAAAGACAAGAGGTGCATCCAGCTGCACATGTCCCTGATAATTACTCCGGCAAGAGGTGCATCCAGCTGCACGTGACCCTGATAATTACATCAGCCAGAGGTGCGTCCAGCTGCATGTGTCCCTGATAATTACTCTGGATAAGAGGTGCATCAAACTACAAGTATCGCTGATAATTACACTGGCATGAGGTGCATCCAGCTGCACGTATCCCAGATAAGTACTCTGGCAAGAGGTGCATCCAGCTGCACGTGTCCCTGATAATTACTCCGGCAAGAGGAACATCCAGCTACACGTGTCCCAGGTAATTACTCTGGCAAGAATTACATCGAGCTGCAAGTGACCCTGATAATTACACTGGCCAGAGGTGCATCCAGCTGCATGTGTCCCTGATAATTAATCTGGCAAGATTTGCATCCAGCTGAACGTGTCCCTGATAATTACTCCAGCAAGAGGTGCATCCAGCTGCACGTGTCCCTGATAATTACTCCGGCAAGAGGTGCATCCAGCTGCACAGGTCACTGATAATTACTCTGGCAAGAGGTGCATCCCGCTGCAGGTGATCCTGATACTTACGCCAGCCAGAGGTGCACCCTGCTGCATGTGTCCCTGATAATTACTCTGGCAAGACGTGCATCCAACTTCAAGTATTGCTGATAATTACATTGACAAGAGTTGTATCCAGCTGTATGTGTCCATGATAATTACGCTGGCAAGAGGTGCATCCAGCTGCACGTATCCCTGATAAGTACTCTGGCAAGAGGTGCATCCAGCTGCATGTGTCCCTGATAATTACAGCGGCCAAAGGTGCATCCAGCCGCACCTGTCCCTGATAATTACAAAGACAAGAGGTGCATCCAGCTGCATGTGACCTTATAAATACAGCAGCAAGAGTTACAGCCAGCTGCAAGTGACCCTGATAATTACTCCGGCAAGAGGTGCATCCAGCTGCATGTGTCCCAGATAATTACAGCGGCAAGAGTTACATCCAGCTGCACGTTTTCCTGATAATTACATCAGCCAGAGGTGCATCCAGCTGCATGTGTACCTGATAATTACTCTGGTAAGAGGTGCATCCAGCTGCAAGTGAACATTATAATTACACCGGCCAGAGGTGCATCTAGCTGCATGTGTCCCTGATAATTACACAGGCAAGAGGTGCATCCAGCTCCACGTGTCCCTGATAATTAAAAAGACAAGAGGTGCATCCATCTGCACGTGTCCCTGATAATTACTCTGGCAAGAGGTGCATCCAGCTGCACGTGTCCCTGATCATTACTATGGTAAGAGGTGCATCCATCTGCAGGTGACACTGATAATTACACTGGCCAGAGGTGCATCCAGCTGCAAGTGAACCTTATAATTACAGCGGCAAGAGTTACATCCAGCTGCAAGAGACCCTGAGAATTACTCCGGCAAGAGGTGCATCCAGCTGCAGGTGTCCCTGATAATTATTCCGGCAAGTGATGCATCCAGCTGTGCGTGTCCCTGGTAATTACAGTGGCAAGAGGTGCATCCAGCTGCAAATGTCCCTGATAATTACTCCGGCAAGAGGAGCTTCCACCTACACTTGTCCCTGATAATTACTCCACCCTGATAATTACACCGGCCAGAGGTGCATCCAGCTGCATGTGTCCTTGATAATTACACTGGCAAGAATTGCATCCAGCTGCACGTGTCCCTGATAATGACTCCGGCAAGAGGTGCATCCAGCTGCAAGTGTCCCTGATAATTACTCTGGTAAGAGGTGCATCCAGCTGCAAGTGAACATTATAATTACAACGGCCAGAGTTGCATCCAGCTGCACGTGTCCCTGATAATTACTCCGGCAAGAGGTGCATCTAGCTGCATGTGTCCCTGATAATTACACTGGCAAGAGGTGCATCCAGCTGCACGTGACCCTGATAATTACATCAGCCAGAGGTGCATCCAGTTGCATGTGTCCCTGATAATTACTCTGGATAAGAGGTGCATCCAACTTCAAGTATCGCTGATAATTACACTGGCAAGAGTTGCATGAAGCTGTATGTGTCCATGATAATTACACTGGCAAGAGGTGCATCCAGCTCCACGTGTCCCTGATAATTAAAAAGACAAGAGGTGCATCAATCTGCACGTGTTCCTGATAATTACTCTGGCAAGAGGTGCATCCAGCTGCACGTGTCCCTGATCATTACTATGGTAAGAGGTGCATCCAGCTGCAGGTGACCCTGATAATTACACTGGCCAGATGTGCATCCAGCTGCAAGTGAACCTTATAATTACAGCGGCAAGAGTTACATCCAGCTGCAAGTGACCCTGATAATTACTCAGGCAAGAGGTGCATCCAGCTGCATGTGTCCCTGATAATTATTACGGCAAGAGATGCATCCAGCTGTACGTGTCCCTGATAATTACAGTGGCAAGAGGTGCATCCAGCTCCACGTTTCCCTGATAATGACTCCGGCAAGAGGTGCATCCAGCTGCAAGTGTCCCTGATAATTACTCTGGCAAGAGGTGCATCCACTGCAGGTGATCCTGATAATTACACCAGACAGAGGTGCATCCAGCTGCAAGTGACCCTGATAATTACTCCGGCAAGAGGTGCATCCAGCTGCACGTGTCCCTGATAATTACAAAGACAAGAGGTGCATCCAGCTGCACATGTCCCTGATAATTACTCCGGCAAGAGGTGCATCCAGCTGCACGTGACCCTGATAATTACATCAGCCAGAGGTGCGTCCAGCTGCATGTGTCCCTGATAATTACTCTGGATAAGAGGTGCATCAAACTACAAGTATCGCTGATAATTACACTGGCATGAGGTGCATCCAGCTGCACGTATCCCAGATAAGTACTCTGGCAAGAGGTGCATCCAGCTGCACGTGTCCCTGATAATTACTCCGGCAAGAGGAACATCCAGCTACACGTGTCCCAGGTAATTACTCTGGCAAGAATTACATCGAGCTGCAAGTGACCCTGATAATTACACTGGCCAGAGGTGCATCCAGCTGCATGTGTCCCTGATAATTAATCTGGCAAGATTTGCATCCAGCTGAACGTGTCCCTGATAATTACTCCAGCAAGAGGTGCATCCAGCTGCACGTGTCCCTGATAATTACTCCGGCAAGAGGTGCATCCAGCTGCACAGGTCACTGATAATTACTCTGGCAAGAGGTGCATCCCGCTGCAGGTGTCCCTGATAATTACACTGGCAAGAGGTGCATCCAGCTGCACGTGACCCTGATAATTACATCAGCCAGAGGTGCATCCAGTTGCATGTGTCCCTGATAATTACTCTGGATAAGAGGTGCATCCAACTTCAAGTATCGCTGATAATTACACTGGCAAGAGTTGCATGAAGCTGTATGTGTCCATGATAATTACACTGGCAAGAGGTGCATCCAGCTCCACGTGTCCCTGATAATTAAAAAGACAAGAGGTGCATCAATCTGCACGTGTTCCTGATAATTACTCTGGCAAGAGGTGCATCCAGCTGCACGTGTCCCTGATCATTACTATGGTAAGAGGTGCATCCAGCTGCAGGTGACCCTGATAATTACACTGGCCAGATGTGCATCCAGCTGCAAGTGAACCTTATAATTACAGCGGCAAGAGTTACATCCAGCTGCAAGTGACCCTGATAATTACTCAGGCAAGAGGTGCATCCAGCTGCATGTGTCCCTGATAATTATTACGGCAAGAGATGCATCCAGCTGTACGTGTCCCTGATAATTACAGTGGCAAGAGGTGCATCCAGCTCCACGTTTCCCTGATAATGACTCCGGCAAGAGGTGCATCCAGCTGCAAGTGTCCCTGATAATTACTCTGGCAAGAGGTGCATCCACTGCAGGTGATCCTGATAATTACACCAGACAGAGGTGCATCCAGCTGCAAGTGACCCTGATAATTACTCCGGCAAGAGGTGCATCCAGCTGCACGTGTCCCTGATAATTACAAAGACAAGAGGTGCATCCAGCTGCACATGTCCCTGATAATTACTCCGGCAAGAGGTGCATCCAGCTGCACGTGACCCTGATAATTACATCAGCCAGAGGTGCGTCCAGCTGCATGTGTCCCTGATAATTACTCTGGATAAGAGGTGCATCAAACTACAAGTATCGCTGATAATTACACTGGCATGAGGTGCATCCAGCTGCACGTATCCCAGATAAGTACTCTGGCAAGAGGTGCATCCAGCTGCACGTGTCCCTGATAATTACTCCGGCAAGAGGAACATCCAGCTACACGTGTCCCAGGTAATTACTCTGGCAAGAATTACATCGAGCTGCAAGTGACCCTGATAATTACACTGGCCAGAGGTGCATCCAGCTGCATGTGTCCCTGATAATTAATCTGGCAAGATTTGCATCCAGCTGAACGTGTCCCTGATAATTACTCCAGCAAGAGGTGCATCCAGCTGCACGTGTCCCTGATAATTACTCCGGCAAGAGGTGCATCCAGCTGCACAGGTCACTGATAATTACTCTGGCAAGAGGTGCATCCCGCTGCAGGTGATCCTGATACTTACGCCAGCCAGAGGTGCACCCTGCTGCATGTGTCCCTGATAATTACTCTGGCAAGACGTGCATCCAACTTCAAGTATTGCTGATAATTACATTGACAAGAGTTGTATCCAGCTGTATGTGTCCATGATAATTACGCTGGCAAGAGGTGCATCCAGCTGCACGTATCCCTGATAAGTACTCTGGCAAGAGGTGCATCCAGCTGCATGTGTCCCTGATAATTACAGCGGCCAAAGGTGCATCCAGCCGCACCTGTCCCTGATAATTACAAAGACAAGAGGTGCATCCAGCTGCATGTGACCTTATAAATACAGCAGCAAGAGTTACAGCCAGCTGCAAGTGACCCTGATAATTACTCCGGCAAGAGGTGCATCCAGCTGCATGTGTCCCAGATAATTACAGCGGCAAGAGTTACATCCAGCTGCACGTTTTCCTGATAATTACATCAGCCAGAGGTGCATCCAGCTGCATGTGTACCTGATAATTACTCTGGTAAGAGGTGCATCCAGCTGCAAGTGAACATTATAATTACACCGGCCAGAGGTGCATCTAGCTGCATGTGTCCCTGATAATTACACAGGCAAGAGGTGCATCCAGCTCCACGTGTCCCTGATAATTAAAAAGACAAGAGGTGCATCCATCTGCACGTGTCCCTGATAATTACTCTGGCAAGAGGTGCATCCAGCTGCACGTGTCCCTGATCATTACTATGGTAAGAGGTGCATCCATCTGCAGGTGACACTGATAATTACACTGGCCAGAGGTGCATCCAGCTGCAAGTGAACCTTATAATTACAGCGGCAAGAGTTACATCCAGCTGCAAGAGACCCTGAGAATTACTCCGGCAAGAGGTGCATCCAGCTGCAGGTGTCCCTGATAATTATTCCGGCAAGTGATGCATCCAGCTGTGCGTGTCCCTGGTAATTACAGTGGCAAGAGGTGCATCCAGCTGCAAATGTCCCTGATAATTACTCCGGCAAGAGGTGCATCCACGTGCATGTGTCCCTGATAATTACTCCGGCAAGAGGAGCATCCAGCTACAATTGTCCCTGATAATTACTCCACCCTGATAATTACACAGGCCAGAGGTGCATCCAGCTGCATGTGTCCCTGATAATTACAAAGACAAGAGGTGCATCCAGCTGCACATGTCCCTGATAATTACTCCGGCAAGAAGTGTATCCAGCTGCAAGTGACCCTGATAATTACACTGGCAAGAGGTGAATCCAGCTGCACGTGTCCCTGATAATTATACCGGCAAGAGGTTCATCCAGCTGCAAGTGACCCTGATAATTACACCAGCAAGAGGTGCATCCAGCTGCATGTGTCCCTGATAATTACAGTGTCAAGAGGTGCATCCAGCTGCAGGTGACCCTGATAATTACATCAGCCAGAGCTGCATCCAGCTGCAAGTGACCCTGATAATTACTCCGGCAAGAGGTGCATCCAGCTGCACGTGTCCCTGATAAATACAAAGACAAGAGTTGTATACAGCTGCACATGTCCCTGATAATTACTCCGGAAAGATGTGTATCCAGCTGCAAGTGACCCTGATAATTACACTGGCAAGAGGTGAATCCAGCTACACGTGTCCCAGATAATTCCTCTGGCAAGAATTACATCCAGCTGCAAGTGACCCTGAAATTACACCGGCCAGAGGTGCATCAGGCTGCATGTGTCCCTGATAATTAATCTGGCAAGATTTGCATCCAGCTGAACGTTTCCCTGATAATTACTCCGGCAAGAGGTGGATCCAGCTGCACGTGTCCCTGATAATTACTCCGGAAAGAGGTGCATCCATCTGCACGTGTCCCTGATAATTACTCTAGCAAGAGGTGCATCCAGCTGCACGTGTCCCTGATCATTACTATGGTAAGAAGTGCATCCAGCTGCAGGTGACCCTGATAATTACACTGGCCAGAGGTGCATCCAGCTGCAAGTGAACCTTATAATTGCAGCGGCAAGAGTTACATCCAGCTGCAAGTGACCCTGAGAATTACTCCGGCAAGAGGTGCATCCAGCTACATGTGTCCCTGATAATTATTCCGGCAAGAGATGCATCCAGCTGCACATGTCCCTGATAATACTCCGGCGAGAGGTGCATCCAGCTGCAAGTGACCCTGATAATTACACTGGCAAGAGGTGCATCCAGCTACACGTGTCCCTGATAATTACTCCACCCTGATAATTACACCGGCCAGAGGTGCATCTAGCTGCATGTGTCCTTGATAATTACACTGGCAAGATTTGCATCCAGCTGCACGTGTCCCTGATAATGACTCCGGCAAGAGGTGCATCCAGCTGCAAGTGTCCCTGATAATTACTCTGGTAAGAGGTGCATCCAGCTGCAAGTGAACATTATAATTACACCGGCCAGAGTTGCATCCAGCTGCACGTGTCCCTGATAATTACTCCGGCAAGAGGTGCATCTAGCTGCATGTGTCTCTGATAATTACACTGGCAAGAGGTGCATCCAGCTGCAGGTGACCCTGATAATTACATCAGCCAGAGGTGCATCCAGTTGCATGTGTCCCTGATAATTACTCTGGATAAGAGGTGCATCCAACTTCAAGTATCGCTGATAATTACACTGGCAAGAGTTGCATGAAGCTGTATGTGTCCATGATAATTACACTGGCAAGAGGTGCATCCAGCTCCACGTGTCCCTGATAATTAAAAAGACAAGAGGTGCATCAATCTGCACGTGTTCCTGATAATTACTCTGGCAAGAGGTGCATCCAGCTGCACGTGTCCCTGATCATTACTATGGTAAGAGGTGCATCCAGCTGCAGGTGACCCTGATAATTACACTGGCCAGAGGTGCATCCAGCTGCAAGTGAACCTTATAATTACAGCGGCAAGAGTTACATCCAGCTGCAAGTGACCCTGATAATTACTCCGGCAAGAGGTGCATCCAGCTGCATGTGTCCCTGATAATTATTCCGGCAAGAGATGCATCCAGCTGTACGTGTCCCTGATAATTACAGTGGCAAGAGGTGCATCCAGCTCCACGTGTCCCTGATAATGACTCCGGAAAGAGGTGCATCCAGCTGCAAGTGACCCTGAGAATTACTCCGGCAAGAGGTGCATCCAGCTACATGTGTCCCTGATAATTATTCCGGCAAGAGATGCATCCATCTGCACATGTCCCTGATAATTACTCCGGCAAGAGGTGCATACAGCTACACGTGTCCCTGATAATTATTCCACCCTGATAATTACACCGGGCAGAGGTGCATCCAGCTGCATGTGTCCCTGATAATTACACTGGCAAGATTTGCATCCAGCTGCAGGTGACCCTGATAATTACATCAGCCAGAGGTGCATCCAGCTGCATGTGTCCCTGATAATTACTCTGGCAAGAGATGCATCCAACTTCAAGTATCGCTGATAATTACACTGGCAAGAGTTGTATCCAGCTGTATGTGTCCATGATAATTACACTGGCAAGAGGTGCATCCAGCTGCACGTATCCCTGATAAGTACTCTGGCAAGAGGTGCATCGAGCTGCACGTGTCCCTGATAATTACTCCGGCAAGAGGTGCATCCAGCTGCAAGTGACCCTGATAATTACACTGGCAAGAGGTGAATCCACCTACATGTGTCCCTGATAATTACACCGGCAAGAGGTTTATCCAGCTGCAAGTGACCCTGATAATTACACCAGCAAGAGGTGCATCCAGCTGCATGTATCCCTGATAATTACTCCGACAAGAGGAGCTTCCACCTACACTTGTCCCTGATAATTACTCCACCCTGATAATTACACCGGCCAGAGGTGCATCCAGCTGCATGTGTCCTTGATAATTACACTGGCAAGAATTGCATCCAGCTGCACGTGTCCCTGATAATTACTCCGGCAAGAGGTCCATCCAGCTGCATGTGTCCCTGATAATTATTCCGGCAAGAGATGCATCCAGCTGTACGTGTCCCTGATAATTACTCGTCAAGAGGTGCATCCAGCTGCATGTGTCCCTGATAATTACTCCGGCAAGAGGAGCATCCAGCTACACGTGTCCCTGATAATTACTCCACCCTGATAATTACACCGGCCAGAGGTGAATCCAGCTACACGTGTCCCAGATAATTACTCTGGCAAGAATTACATCCAGCTGCAAGTGACCCTGATAATTACACCGGCCAGAGATGCATCCAGCTGCATGTGTCCCTGATAATTAATCTGGCAAGATTTGCATCCAGCTGAACGTTTCCCTGATAATTACTCCGGCAAGAGGTGGATCCAGCTGCACGTGTCCCTGATAATTACTCCGGCAAGAGGTGCATCCAGCTGCATGGGTCCGTGATAATTACTCTGGCAAGAGGTGCATCCAGCTGCAAGTGACCCTGATAATTACACCGGCCAGAGGTGCATCCAGCTGCATGTGTCACTGATAATTAATCTGGCAATATTTGCATCCAGCTCAACGTGTCCCTGATAATTACTCCGGCAAGAGGTGCATCCATCTGCACGTGTCCCTGATAATTACTCTGGCAAGAGGTGCATCCAGCTGCACGTGTCCCTGATCATTACTATGGTAAGAGGTGCATCCAGCTGCAGGTGACCCTGATAATTACAGCGGCAAGAGTTACATCCAGCTGCAAGTGACCCTGAGAATTACTCCGGCAAGAGGTGCATCCAGCTACATGTGTCCCTGATAATTATTCCGGCAAGAGATGCATCCAGCTGCACATGTCCCTGATAATTACTCCGGCAAGAGGTGCATACAGCTACACGTGTCCCTGATAATTATTCCACCCTGATAATTACACCGGGCAGAGGTGCATCCAGCTGCATGTGTCCTTGATAATTACACTGGCAAGAATTGCATCCAGCTGCACGTGTCCCTGATCATTACTATGGTAAGAAGTGCATCCAGCTGCAGGTGACCCTGATAATTACACTGGCCAGAGGTGCATCCAGCTGCAAGTGAACCTTATAATTGCAGCGGCAAGAGTTACATCCAGCTGCAAGTGACCCTGAGAATTACTCCGGCAAGAGGTGCATCCAGCTACATGTGTCCCTGATAATTATTCCGGCAAGAGATGCATCCAGCTGCACATGTCCCTGATAATACTCCGGCGAGAGGTGCATCCAGCTGCAAGTGACCCTGATAATTACACTGGCAAGAGGTGCATCCAGCTACACGTGTCCCTGATAATTACTCCGACCTGATAATTACACCGGCCAGAGGTGCATCCAGCTGCATGTGTCCCTGATAATTACACTGGCAAGATTTGCATCGAGCTGCAGGTGACGCAGATAATTACATCAGCCAGAGGTGCATCCAGCTGCATGTGTCCCTGATAATTACTCTGGCAAGAGATGCATCCAACTTCAAGTATCGCTGATAATTACACCTGCAAGAGTTGTATCCAGCTGTATGTGTCCATGATAATTACACTGGCAAGAGGTGCATCCAGCTGCACGTATCCCTGATAAGTACTCTGGCAAGAGGTGCATCGAGCTGCACGTTTCCCTGATAATTACTCCGGCAAGAGGTGCATCCAGCTGCAAGTGACCCTGATAATTACACTGGCAAGAGGTGAATCCAACTACACGTGTCCCTGATAATTACACCGGCAAGTGCATCCAGCTGCATGTGTCCCTGATAATTACTCCGGCAAGAGGAGCATCCACCTACACTTGTCCCTGATAATTACTCCACCCTGATAATTACACCGGCCAGAGGTGCATCTAGCTGCATGTGTCCTTGATAATTACACTGGCAAGATTTGCATCCAGCTGCACGTGTCCCTGATAATGACTCCGGCAAGAGGTGCATCCAGCTGCAAGTGTCCCTGATAATTACTCTGGTAAGAGGTGCATCCAGCTGCAAGTGAACATTATAATTACACCGGCCAGAGTTGCATCCAGCTGCACGTGTCCCTGATAATTACTCCGGCAAGAGGTGCATCTAGCTGCATGTGTCTCTGATAATTACACTGGCAAGAGGTGCATCCAGCTGCAGGTGACCCTGATAATTACATCAGCCAGAGGTGCATCCAGTTGCATGTGTCCCTGATAATTACTCTGGATAAGAGGTGCATCCAACTTCAAGTATCGCTGATAATTACACTGGCAAGAGTTGCATGAAGCTGTATGTGTCCATGATAATTACACTGGCAAGAGGTGCATCCAGCTCCACGTGTCCCTGATAATTAAAAAGACAAGAGGTGCATCAATCTGCACGTGTTCCTGATAATTACTCTGGCAAGAGGTGCATCCAGCTGCACGTGTCCCTGATCATTACTATGGTAAGAGGTGCATCCAGCTGCAGGTGACCCTGATAATTACACTGGCCAGAGGTGCATCCAGCTGCAAGTGAACCTTATAATTACAGCGGCAAGAGTTACATCCAGCTGCAAGTGACCCTGATAATTACTCCGGCAAGAGGTGCATCCAGCTGCATGTGTCCCTGATAATTATTCCGGCAAGAGATGCATCCAGCTGTACGTGTCCCTGATAATTACAGTGGCAAGAGGTGCATCCAGCTCCACGTGTCCCTGATAATGACTCCGGAAAGAGGTGCATCCAGCTGCAAGTGACCCTGAGAATTACTCCGGCAAGAGGTGCATCCAGCTACATGTGTCCCTGATAATTATTCCGGCAAGAGATGCATCCAGCTGCACATGTCCCTGATAATTACTCCGGCAAGAGGTGCATACAGCTACACGTGTCCCTGATAATTATTCCACCCTGATAATTACACCGGGCAGAGGTGCATCCAGCTGCATGTGTCCCTGATAATTACACTGGCAAGATTTGCATCCAGCTGCAGGTGACCCTGATAATTACATCAGCCAGAGGTGCATCCAGCTGCATGTGTCCCTGATAATTACTCTGGCAAGAGATGCATCCAACTTCAAGTATCGCTGATAATTACACTGGCAAGAGTTGTATCCAGCTGTATGTGTCCATGATAATTACACTGGCAAGAGGTGCATCCAGCTGCACGTATCCCTGATAAGTACTCTGGCAAGAGGTGCATCGAGCTGCACGTGTCCCTGATAATTACTCCGGCAAGAGGTGCATCCAGCTGCAAGTGACCCTGATAATTACACTGGCAAGAGGTGAATCCACCTACATGTGTCCCTGATAATTACACCGGCAAGAGGTTTATCCAGCTGCAAGTGACCCTGATAATTACACCAGCAAGAGGTGCATCCAGCTGCATGTATCCCTGATAATTACTCCGACAAGAGGAGCTTCCACCTACACTTGTCCCTGATAATTACTCCACCCTGATAATTACACCGGCCAGAGGTGCATCCAGCTGCATGTGTCCTTGATAATTACACTGGCAAGAATTGCATCCAGCTGCACGTGTCCCTGATAATTACTCCGGCAAGAGGTCCATCCAGCTGCATGTGTCCCTGATAATTATTCCGGCAAGAGATGCATCCAGCTGTACGTGTCCCTGATAATTACTCGTCAAGAGGTGCATCCAGCTGCATGTGTCCCTGATAATTACTCCGGCAAGAGGAGCATCCAGCTACACGTGTCCCTGATAATTACTCCACCCTGATAATTACACCGGCCAGAGGTGAATCCAGCTACACGTGTCCCAGATAATTACTCTGGCAAGAATTACATCCAGCTGCAAGTGACCCTGATAATTACACCGGCCAGAGATGCATCCAGCTGCATGTGTCCCTGATAATTAATCTGGCAAGATTTGCATCCAGCTGAACGTTTCCCTGATAATTACTCCGGCAAGAGGTGGATCCAGCTGCACGTGTCCCTGATAATTACTCCGGCAAGAGGTGCATCCAGCTGCATGGGTCCGTGATAATTACACTGGCAAGAGGTGCATCCAGCTGCAAGTGACCCTGATAATTACACCGGCCAGAGGTGCATCCAGCTGCATGTGTCACTGATAATTAATCTGGCAATATTTGCATCCAGCTCAACGTGTCCCTGATAATTACTCCGGCAAGAGGTGCAACCATCTGCACGTGTCCCTGATAATTACTCTGGCAAGAGGTGCATCCAGCTGCACGTGTCCCTGATCATTACTATGGTAAGAGGTGCATCCAGCTGCAGGTGACCCTGATAATTACAGCGGCAAGAGTTACATCCAGCTGCAAGTGACCCTGAGAATTACTCCGGCAAGAGGTGCATCCAGCTACATGTGTCCCTGATAATTATTCCGGCAAGAGATGCATCCAGCTGCACATGTCCCTGATAATTACTCCGGCAAGAGGTGCATACAGCTACACGTGTCCCTGATAATTATTCCACCCTGATAATTACACCGGGCAGAGGTGCATCCAGCTGCATGTGTCCCTGATAATTACAATGGCAAGATTTGCATCCAGCTGCAGGTGACCCTGATAATTACATCAGCCAGAGGTGCATCCAGCTGCATGTGTCCCTGATAATTACTCTGGCAAGAGATGCATCCAACTTCAAGTATCGCTGATAATTACACTGGCAAGAGTTGTATCCAGCTGTATGTGTCCATGATAATTACACTGGCAAGAGGTGCATCCAGCTGCACGTATCCCTGATAAGTACTCTGGCAAGAGGTGCATCGAGCTGCACGTGTCCCTGATAATTACTCCGGCAAGAGGTGCATCCAGCTGCAAGTGACCCTGATAATTACACTGGCAAGAGGTGAATCCACCTACATGTGTCCCTGATAATTACACCGGCAAGAGGTTTATCCAGCTGCAAGTGACCCTGATAATTACACCAGCAAGAGGTGCATCCAGCTGCATGTGTCCCTGATAATTACTCCGGCAAGAGGAGCTTCCACCTACACTTGTCCCTGATAATTACTCCACCCTGATAATTACACCGGCCAGAGGTGCATCCAGCTGCATGTGTCCTTGATAATTACACTGGCAAGAATTGCATCCAGCTGCACGTGTCCCTGATAATGACTCCGGCAAGAGGTGCATCCAGCTGCAAGTGTCCCTGATAATTACTCTGGTAAGAGGTGCATCCAGCTGCAAGTGAACATTATAATTACAACGGCCAGAGTTGCATCCAGCTGCACGTGTCCCTGATAATTACTCCGGCAAGATGTGCATCTAGCTGCATGTGTCCCTGATAATTACACTGGCAAGAGGTGCATCCAGCTGCACGTGACCCTGATAATTACATCAGCCAGAGGTGCATCCAGTTGCATGTGTCCCTGATAATTACTCTGGATAAGAGGTGCATCCAACTTCAAGTATCGCTGATAATTACACTGGCAAGAGTTGCATGAAGCTGTATGTGTCCATGATAATTACACTGGCAAGAGGTGCATCCAGCTCCACGTGTCCCTGATAATTAAAAAGACAAGAGGTGCATCAATCTGCACGTGTTCCTGATAATTACTCTGGCAAGAGGTGCATCCAGCTGCACGTGTCCCTGATCATTACTATGGTAAGAGGTGCATCCAGCTGCAGGTGACCCTGATAATTACACTGGCCAGATGTGCATCCAGCTGCAAGTGAACCTTATAATTACAGCGGCAAGAGTTACATCCAGCTGCAAGTGACCCTGATAATTACTCAGGCAAGAGGTGCATCCAGCTGCATGTGTCCCTGATAATTATTACGGCAAGAGATGCATCCAGCTGTACGTGTCCCTGATAATTACAGTGGCAAGAGGTGCATCCAGCTCCACGTTTCCCTGATAATGACTCCGGCAAGAGGTGCATCCAGCTGCAAGTGTCCCTGATAATTACTCTGGCAAGAGGTGCATCCACTGCAGGTGATCCTGATAATTACACCAGACAGAGGTGCATCCAGCTGCAAGTGACCCTGATAATTACTCCGGCAAGAGGTGCATCCAGCTGCACGTGTCCCTGATAATTACAAAGACAAGAGGTGCATCCAGCTGCACATGTCCCTGATAATTACTCCGGCAAGAGGTGCATCCAGCTGCACGTGACCCTGATAATTACATCAGCCAGAGGTGCGTCCAGCTGCATGTGTCCCTGATAATTACTCTGGATAAGAGGTGCATCAAACTACAAGTATCGCTGATAATTACACTGGCAAGAGTTGCATCCAGCTGTATGTGTCCATGATAATTACACTGGCAAGAGGTACATCCAGCTCCACGTGTCCCTGATAATTAAAAAGACAAGAGCTGCATCCATCTCCACGTGTCCCTGATAATTACTCTGGCAAGAGGTGCATCCAGCTGCACGTGTCCCTGATCATTACTATGGTAAGAGGTGCATCCAGCTGCAGGTGACCCTGATCATTACCCTGGCCAGAGGTGCATCCAGCTTCAAGTGAACCTTATAATTACAGCGGCAAGAGTTACATCCAGCTGCAAGTGACCCTGATAATTACTCCGGCAAGAGGTCCATCCAGCTGCATGTGTCCCTGATAATTATTCCGGCAAGAGATGCATCCAGCTGTACGTGTCCCTGATAATTACTCGGCAAGAGGTGCATCCAGCTGCATGTGTCCCTGATAATTACTCCGGCAAGAGGAGCATCCAGCTACACGTGTCCCTGATAATTACTCCACCCTGATAATTACACCGGCCAGAGGTGAATCCAGCTACACGTGTCCCAGATAATTACTCTGGCAAGAATTACATCCAGCTGCAAGTGACCCTGATAATTACACCGGCCAGAGATGCATCCAGCTGCATGTGTCCCTGATAATTAATCTGGCAAGATTTGCATCCAGCTGAACGTTTCCCTGATAATTACTCCGGCAAGAGGTGGATCCAGCTGCACGTGTCCCTGATAATTACTCCGGCAAGAGGTGCATCCAGCTGCATGGGTCCGTGATAATTACTCTGGCAAGAGGTGCATCCAGCTGCAAGTGACCCTGATAATTACACCGGCCAGAGGTGCATCCAGCTGCATGTGTCACTGATAATTAATCTGGCAATATTTGCATCCAGCTCAACGTGTCCCTGATAATTACTCCGGCAAGAGGTGCATCCATCTGCACGTGTCCCTGATAATTACTCTGGCAAGAGGTGCATCCAGCTGCACGTGTCCCTGATCATTACTATGGTAAGAGGTGCATCCAGCTGCAGGTGACCCTGATAATTACAGCGGCAAGAGTTACATCCAGCTGCAAGTGACCCTGAGAATTACTCCGGCAAGAGGTGCATCCAGCTACATGTGTCCCTGATAATTATTCCGGCAAGAGATGCATCCAGCTGCACATGTCCCTGATAATTACTCCGGCAAGAGGTGCATACAGCTACACGTGTCCCTGATAATTATTCCACCCTGATAATTACACCGGGCAGAGGTGCATCCAGCTGCATGTGTCCCTGATAATTACACTGGCAAGATTTGCATCCAGCTGCATGTGTCCCTGATAATTACTCTGGCAAGAGATGCATCCAACTTCAAGTATCGCTGATAATTACACTGGCAAGAGTTGTATCCAGCTGTATGTGTCCATGATAATTACACTGGCAAGAGGTGCATCCAGCTGCACGTATCCCTGATAAGTACTCTGGCAAGAGGTGCATCGAGCTGCACGTGTCCCTGATAATTACTCCGGCAAGAGGTGCATCCAGCTGCAAGTGACCCTGATAATTACACTGGCAAGAGGTGAATCCACCTACATGTGTCCCTGATAATTACACCGGCAAGAGGTTTATCCAGCTGCAAGTGACCCTGATAATTACACCAGCAAGAGGTGCATCCAGCTGCATGTATCCCTGATAATTACTCCGGCAAGAGGAGCTTCCACCTACACTTGTCCCTGACAATTACTCCACCCTGATAATTACACCGGCCAGAGGTGCATCCAGCTGCATGTGTCCTTGATAATTACACTGGCAAGAATTGCATCCAGCTGCACGTGTCCCTGATAATGACTCCGGCAAGAGGTGCATCCAGCTGCAAGTGTCCCTGATAATTACTCTGGTAAGAGGTGCATCCAGCTGCAAGTGAACATTATAATTACAACGGCCAGAGTTGCATCCAGCTGCACGTGTCCCTGATAATTACTCCGGCAAGAGGTGCATCTAGCTGCATGTGTCCCTGATAATTACACTGGCAAGAGGTGCATCCAGCTGCACGTGACCGTGATAATTACATCAGCCAGAGGTGCATCCAGTTGCATGTGTCCCTGATAATTACTCTGGATAAGAGGTGCATCCAACTTCAAGTATCGCTGATAATTACACTGGCAAGAGTTGCATGAAGCTGTATGTGTCCATGATAATTACACTGGCAAGAGGTGCATCCAGCTCCACGTGTCCCTGATAATTAAAAAGACAAGAGGTGCATCAATCTGCACGTGTTCCTGATAATTACTCTGGCAAGAGGTGCATCCAGCTGCACGTGTCCCTGATCATTACTATGGTAAGAGGTGCATCCAGCTGCAGGTGACCCTGATAATTACACTGGCCAGAGGTGCATCCAGCTGCAAGTGAACCTTATAATTACAGCGGCAAGAGTTACATCCAGCTGCAAGTGACCCTGATAATTACTCCGGCAAGAGGTGCATCCAGCTGCATGTGTCCCTGATAATTATTCCGGCAAGAGATGCATCCAGCTGTACGTGTCCCTGATAATTACAGTGGCAAGAGGTGCATCCAGCTCCACGTTTCCCTGATAATGACTCCGGCAAGAGGTGCATCCAGCTGCAAGTGTCCCTGATAATTACTCTGGCAAGAGGTGCATCCACTGCAGGTGATCCTGATAATTACACCAGACAGAGGTGCATCCAGCTGCAAGTGACCCTGATAATTACTCCGGCAAGAGGTGCATCCAGCTGCACGTGTCCCTGATAATTACAAAGACAAGAGGTGCATCCAGCTGCACATCTCCCTGATAATTACTCCGGCAAGAGGTGCATCCAGCTGCACGTGACCCTGATAATTACATCAGCCAGAGGTGCGTCCAGCTGCATGTGTCCCTGATAATTACTCTGGATAAGAGGTGCATCAAACTACAAGTATCGCTGATAATTACACTGGCAAGAGTTGCATCCAGCTGTATGTGTCCATGATAATTACACTGGCAAGAGGTACATCCAGCTCCACGTGTCCCTGATAATTAAAAAGACAAGAGCTGCATCCATCTCCACGTGTCCCTGATAATTACTCTGGCAAGAGGTGCATCCAGCTGCACGTGTCCCTGATCATTACTATGGTAAGAGGTGCATCCAGCTGCAGGTGACCCTGATCATTACCCTGGCCAGAGGTGCATCCAGCTTCAAGTGAACCTTATAATTACAGCGGCAAGAGTTACATCCAGCTGCAAGTGACCCTGATAATTACTCCGGCAAGAGGTGCATCCAGCTGCATGTGTCCCTGATAATTATTCCGGCAAGAGATGCATCCAGCTGTACGTGTCCCTGAAAATTACTCGGCAAGAGGTGCATCCAGCTGCATGTGTCCCTGATAATTACTCCGGCAAGAGGAGCATCCAGCTACACGTGTCCCTGATAATTACTCCACCCTGATAATTACACCGGCCAGAGGTGCATCCAGCTGCAAGTGTCCCTGATAATTACTCTGGCAAGAGGTGCATCCAGCTGCAGGTGATCCTGATAATTACACCAGACAGAGGTGCATCCAGCTGCAAGTGACCCTGATAATTACTCCGGCAAGAGGTGCATCCAGCTGCACGTGTCCCTGATAATTACAAAGACACGAGGTGCGTCCAGCTGCACATGTCCCTGATAATTACTCCGGCAAGAGGTGCATACAGCTACACGTGTCCCTGATAATTATTCCACCCTGATAATTACACCGGGCAGAGGTGCATCCAGCTGCATGTGTCCCTGATAATTACACTGGCAAGATTTGCATCCAGCTGCAGGTGACCCTGATAATTACATCAGCCAGAGGTGCATCCAGCTGCATGTGTCCATGATAATTACTCTGGCAAGAGATGCATCCAACTTCAAGTATCGCTGATAATTACACTGGCAAGAGTTGTATCCAGCTGTATGTGTCCATGATAATTACACTGGCAAGAGGTGCATCCAGCTGCACGTATCCCTGATAAGTACTCTGGCAAGAGGTGCATCGAGCTGCAAGTGACCCTGATAATTACACTGGCAAGAGGTGAATCCACCTACATGTGTCCCTGATAATTACACCGGCAAGAGGTTTATCCAGCTGCAAGTGACCCTGATAATTACACCAGCAAGAGGTGCATCCAGCTGCATGTATCCCTGATAATTACTCCGGCAAGAGGAGCTTCCACCTACACTTGTCCCTGATAATTACTCCACCCTGATAATTACACCGGCCAGAGGTGCATCCAGCTGCATGTGTCCTTGATAATTACACTGGCAAGAATTGCATCCAGCTGCACGTGTCCCTGATAATTATTCCGGCAAGAGATGCATCCAGCTGTACGTGTCCCTGATAATTACTCGGCAAGAGGTGCATCCAGCTGCATGTGTCCCTGATAATTACTCCGGCAAGAGGAGCATCCAGCTACACGTGTCCCTGATAATTACTCCACCCTGATAATTACACCGGCCAGAGGTGAATCCAGCTACACGTGTCCCAGATAATTACTCTGGCAAGAATTACATCCAGCTGCAAGTGACCCTGATAATTACACCGGCCAGAGATGCATCCAGCTGCATGTGTCCCTGATAATTAATCTGGCAAGATTTGCATCCAGCTGAACGTTTCCCTGATAATTACTCCGGCAAGAGGTGGATCCAGCTGCACGTGTCCCTGATAATTACTCCGGCAAGAGGTGCATCCAGCTGCATGGGTCCGTGATAATTACTCTGGCAAGAGGTGCATCCAGCTGCAAGTGACCCTGATAATTACACCGGCCAGAGGTGCATCCAGCTGCATGTGTCACTGATAATTAATCTGGCAATATTTGCATCCAGCTCAACGTGTCCCTGATAATTACTCCGGCAAGAGGTGCATCCATCTGCACGTGTCCCTGATAATTACTCTGGCAAGAGGTGCATCCAGCTGCACGTGTCCCTGATCATTACTATGGTAAGAGGTGCATCCAGCTGCAGGTGACCCTGATAATTACAGCGGCAAGAGTTACATCCAGCTGCAAGTGACCCTGAGAATTACTCCGGCAAGAGGTGCATCCAGCTACATGTGTCCCTGATAATTATTCCGGCAAGAGATGCATCCAGCTGCACATGTCCCTGATAATTACTCCGGCAAGAGGTGCATACAGCTACACGTGTCCCTGATAATTATTCCACCCTGATAATTACACCGGGCAGAGGTGCATCCAGCTGCATGTGTCCCTGATAATTACACTGGCAAGATTTGCATCCAGCTGCAGGTGACCCTGATAATTACATCAGCCAGAGGTGCATCCAGCTGCATGTGTCCCTGATAATTACTCTGGCAAGAGATGCATCCAACTTCAAGTATCGCTGATAATTACACTGGCAAGAGTTGTATCCAGCTGTATGTGTCCATGATAATTACACTGGCAAGAGGTGCATCCAGCTGCACGTATCCCTGATAAGTACTCTGGCAAGAGGTGCATCGAGCTGCACGTGTCCCTGATAATTACTCCGGCAAGAGGTGCATCCAGCTGCAAGTGACCCTGATAATTACACTGGCAAGAGGTGAATCCACCTACATGTGTCCCTGATAATTACACCGGCAAGAGGTTTATCCAGCTGCAAGTGACCCTGATAATTACACCAGCAAGAGGTGCATCCAGCTGCATGTATCCCTGATAATTACTCCGGCAAGAGGAGCTTCCACCTACACTTGTCCCTGACAATTACTCCACCCTGATAATTACACCGGCCAGAGGTGCATCCAGCTGCATGTGTCCTTGATAATTACACTGGCAAGAATTGCATCCAGCTGCACGTGTCCCTGATAATGACTCCGGCAAGAGGTGCATCCAGCTGCAAGTGTCCCTGATAATTACTCTGGTAAGAGGTGCATCCAGCTGCAAGTGAACATTATAATTACAACGGCCAGAGTTGCATCCAGCTGCACGTGTCCCTGATAATTACTCCGGCAAGAGGTGCATCTAGCTGCATGTGTCCCTGATAATTACACTGGCAAGAGGTGCATCCAGCTGCACGTGACCGTGATAATTACATCAGCCAGAGGTGCATCCAGTTGCATGTGTCCCTGATAATTACTCTGGATAAGAGGTGCATCCAACTTCAAGTATCGCTGATAATTACACTGGCAAGAGTTGCATGAAGCTGTATGTGTCCATGATAATTACACTGGCAAGAGGTGCATCCAGCTCCACGTGTCCCTGATAATTAAAAAGACAAGAGGTGCATCAATCTGCACGTGTTCCTGATAATTACTCTGGCAAGAGGTGCATCCAGCTGCAAGTGAACCTTATAATTACAGCGGCAAGAGTTACATCCAGCTGCAAGTGACCCTGATCATTACTATGGTAAGAGGTGCATCCAGCTGCAGGTGACCCTGATAATTACACTGGCCAGAGGTGCATCCAGCTGCAAGTGAACCTTATAATTACAGCGGCAAGAGTTACATACAGCTGCAAGTGACCCTGATAATTACTCCGGCAAGAGGTGCATCCAGCTGCATGTGTCCCTGATAATTATTCCGGCAAGAGATGCATCCAGCTGTACGTGTCCCTGATAATTACAGTGGCAAGAGGTGCATCCAGCTCCACGTTTCCCTGATAATGACTCCGGCAAGAGGTGCATCCAGCTGCAAGTGTCCCTGATAATTACTCTGGCAAGAGGTGCATCCACTGCATGTGATCCTGATAATTACACCAGACAGAGGTGCATCCAGCTGCAAGTGACCCTGATAATTACTCCGGCAAGAGGTGCATCCAGCTGCACGTGTCCCTGATAATTACAAAGACAAGAGGTGCATCCAGCTGCACATCTCCCTGATAATTACTCCGGCAAGAGGTGCATCCAGCTGCACGTGACCCTGATAATTACATCAGCCAGAGGTGCGTCCAGCTGCATGTGTCCCTGATAATTACTCTGGATAAGAGGTGCATCAAACTACAAGTATCGCTGATAATTACACTGGCAAGAGTTGCATCCAGCTGTATGTGTCCATGATAATTACACTGGCAAGAGGTACATCCAGCTCCACGTGTCCCTGATAATTAAAAAGACAAGAGCTGCATCCATCTCCACGTGTCCCTGATAATTACTCTGGCAAGAGGTGCATCCAGCTGCACGTGTCCCTGATCATTACTATGGTAAGAGGTGCATCCAGCTGCAGGTGACCCTGATCATTACCCTGGCCAGAGGTGCATCCAGCTTCAAGTGAACCTTATAATTACAGCGGCAAGAGTTACATCCAGCTGCAAGTGACCCTGATAATTACTCCGGCAAGAGGTGCATCCAGCTGCATGTGTCCCTGATAATTATTCCGGCAAGAGATGCATCCAGCTGTACGTGTCCCTGAAAATTACTCGGCAAGAGGTGCATCCAGCTGCATGTGTCCCTGATAATTACTCCGGCAAGAGGAGCATCCAGCTACACGTGTCCCTGATAATTACTCCACCCTGATAATTACACCGGCCAGAGGTGCATCCAGCTGCAAGTGTCCCTGATAATTACTCTGGCAAGAGGTGCATCCAGCTGCAGGTGATCCTGATAATTACACCAGACAGAGGTGCATCCAGCTGCAAGTGACCCTGATAATTACTCCGGCAAGAGGTGCATCCAGCTGCACGTGTCCCTGATAATTACAAAGACACGAGGTGCGTCCAGCTGCACATGTCCCTGATAATTACTCCGGCAAGAGGTGCATCCAGCTGCAAGTGACCCTGATAATTACACTGGCAAGAGCTGAATCCAGCTGCACGTGTCCCTGATAATTATACCGGCAAGAGGTTCATCCAGCTGCAAGTGACCCTGATAATTACACCAGCAAAAGG
Organism: Narcine bancroftii; assembly: GCF_036971445.1. Classification (NCBI taxonomy): domain Eukaryota; kingdom Metazoa; phylum Chordata; class Chondrichthyes; order Torpediniformes; family Narcinidae; genus Narcine; species Narcine bancroftii. The sequence goes on from NC_091481.1 coordinate 39,878,120, forward strand.
TGCATCCAGCTGCATGTGTCCCTGATAATTACAGTGGCAAGAGGTGCATCCAGCTGCAGGTGACCCTGATAATTACATCAGCCAGAGGTGCATCCAGCTGCATGTGTCCCTGATAATTACTCTGGCAAGAGGTGCATCCAAATACAAGTATTGCTGATAATTGCATTGGCAAGAGTTGTATCCAGCTGTATGTGTCCATGATAATTACACTGGCAAGAGGTGCATCCAGCTGCACGTATCCCTGATAAGTACTCTGGCAAAAGGTGTATCCACTGCACGTATCCCTGATAATTACTCCGGCAAGAGGTGCATACAGCTGCACGTGTCCCTGATAATTACAAAGACAAGAGGTGCATCCAGCTGCACATGTCCCTGATAATTACTCCGGCAAGAGGTGCATCCAGCTGCACGTGACCCTGATAATTACATCAGCCAGAGGTGCGTCCAGCTGCATGTGTCCCTGATAATTACTCTGGATAAGAGGTGCATCAAACTACAAGTATCGCTGATAATTACACTGGCAAGAGTTGCATCCAGCTGTATGTGTCCATGATAATTACACTGGCAAGAGGTACATCCAGCTCCACGTGTCCCTGATAATTAAAAAGACAAGAGCTGCATCCATCTCCACGTGTCCCTGATAATTACTCTGGCAAGAGGTGCATCCAGCTGCACGTGTCCCTGATCATTACTATGGTAAGAGGTGCATCCAGCTGCAGGTGACCCTGATCATTACCCTGGCCAGAGGTGCATCCAGCTTCAAGTGAACCTTATAATTACAGCGGCAAGAGTTACATCCAGCTGCAAGTGACCCTGAAAATTACTCCGGCAAGAGGTCCATCCAGCTGCATGTGTCCCTGATAATTATTCCGGCAAGAGATGCATCCAGCTGTACGTGTCCCTGATAATTACTCGGCAAGAGGAGCATCCAGCTGCATGTGTCCCTGATAATTACTCCGGCAAGAGGAGCATCCAGCTACACGTGTCCCTGATAATTACTCCACCCTGATAATTACACCGGCCAGAGGTGAATCCAGCTACACGTGTCCCAGATAATTACTCTGGCAAGAATTACATCCAGCTGCAAGTGACCCTGATAATTACACCGGCCAGAGATGCATCCAGCTGCATGTGTCCCTGATAATTAATCTGGCAAGATTTGCATCCAGCTGAACGTTTCCCTGATAATTACTCCGGCAAGAGGTGGATCCAGCTGCACGTGTCCCTGATAATTACTCCGGCAAGAGGTGCATCCAGCTGCATGGGTCCGTGATAATTACTCTGGCAAGAGGTGCATCAAACTACAAGTATCGCTGATAATTACACTGGCAAGAGTTGCATCCAGCTGTATGTGTCCATGATAATTACACTGGCAAGAGGTACATCCAGCTCCACGTGTCCCTGATAATTAAAAAGACAAGAGCTGCATCCATCTCCACGTGTCCCTGATAATTACTCTGGAAAGAGGTGCATCCAGCTCCACGTGTCCCTGATCATTACTATGGTAAGAGGTGCATCCAGCTGCAGGTGACCCTGATCATTACCCTGGCCAGAGGTGCATCCAGCTTCAAGTGAACCTTATAATTACAGCGGCAAGAGTTACATCCAGCTGCAAGTGACCCTGATAATTACTCCGGCAAGAGGTGCATCCAGCTGCATGTGTCCCTGATAATTATTCCGGCAAGAGATGCATCCAGCTGTACGTGTCCCTGATAATTACTCGGCAAGAGGTGCATCCAGCTGCATGTGTCCCTGATAATTACTCCGGCAAGAGGAGCATCCAGCTACACGTGTCCCTGATAATTACTCCACCCTGATAATTACACCGGCCAGAGGTGCATCCAGCTGCAAGTGTCCCTGATAATTACTCTGGCAAGAGGTGCATCCAGCTGCAGGTGATCCTGATAATTACACCAGACAGAGGTGCATCCAGCTGCAAGTGACCCTGATAATTACTCCGGCAAGAGCTGCATCCAGCTGCACGTGTCCCTGATAATTACAAAGACACGAGGTGCGTCCAGCTGCACATGTCCCTGATAATTACTCCGGCAAGAGGTGCATCCAGCTGCAAGTGACCCTGATAATTACACTGGCAAGAGGTGAATCCAGCTGCACGTGTCCCTGATAATTATACCGGCAAGAGGTTCATCCAGCTGCAAGTGACCCTGATAATTACACCAGCAAAAGGTGCATCCAGCTGCATGTGTCCCTGATAATTACACCGGCCAGAGGTGCATCCAGCTGCATGTGTCCCTGATAATTAATCTGGCAAGATTTGCATCCAGCTGAACGTTTCCCTGATAATTACTCCGGCAAGAGGTGGATCCAGCTGCACGTGTCCCTGATAATTACTCCGGCAAGAGGTGCATCCAGCTGCATGGGTCCGTGATAATTACTCTGGCAAGAGGTGCATCCAGCTGCAAGTGACCCTGATAATTACACCGGCCAGAGGTGCATCCAGCTGCATGTGTCACTGATAATTAATCTGGCAATATTTGCATCCAGCTCAACGTGTCCCTGATAATTACTCTGGCAAGAGGTGCATCCATCTGCACGTGTCCCTGATAATTACTCTGGCAAGAGGTGCATCCAGCTGCACGTGTCCCTGATCATTACTATGGTAAGAGGTGCATCCAGCTGCAGGTGACCCTGATAATTACAGCGGCAAGAGTTACATCCAGCTGCAAGTGACCCTGAGAATTACTCCGGCAAGAGGTGCATCCAGCTACATGTGTCCCTGATAATTATTCCGGCAAGAGATGCATCCAGCTGCACATGTCCCTGATAATTACTCCGGCAAGAGGTGCATACAGCTACACGTGTCCCTGATAATTATTCCACCCTGATAATTACACCGGGCAGAGGTGCATCCAGCTGCATGTGTCCCTGATAATTACACTGGCAAGATTTGCATCCAGCTGCAGGTGACCCTGATAATTACATCAGCCAGAGGTGCATCCAGCTGCATGTCTCCCTGATAATTACTCTGGCAAGAGATGCATCCAACTTCAAGTATCGCTGATAATTACACTGGCAAGAGTTGTATCCAGCTGTATGTGTCCATGATAATTACACTGGCAAGAGGTGCATCCAGCTGCACGTATCCCTGATAAGTACTCTGGCAAGAGGTGCATCGAGCTGCACGTGTCCCTGATAATTACTCCGGCAAGAGGTGCATCCAGCTGCAAGTGACCCTGATAATTACACTGGCAAGAGGTGAATCCACCTACATGTGTCCCTGATAATTACACCGGCAAGAGGTTTATCCAGCTGCAAGTGACCCTGATAATTACACCAGCAAGAGGTGCATCCAGCTGCATGTATCCCTGATAATTACTCCGGCAAGAGGAGCTTCCACCTACACTTGTCCCTGATAATTACTCCACCCTGATAATTACACCGGCCAGAGGTGCATCCAGCTGCATGTGTCCTTGATAATTACACTGGCAAGAATTGCATCCAGCTGCACGTGTCCCTGATAATTACTCCGGCAAGAGGTCCATCCAGCTGCATGTGTCCCTGATAATTATTCCGGCAAGAGATGCATCCAGCTGTACGTGTCCCTGATAATTACTCGGCAAGAGGTGCATCCAGCTGCATGTGTCCCTGATAATTACTCCGGCAAGAGGAGCATCCAGCTACACGTGTCCCTGATAATTACTCCACCCTGATAATTACACCGGCCAGAGGTGAATCCAGCTACACGTGTCCCAGATAATTACTCTGGCAAGAATTACATCCAGCTGCAAGTGACCCTGATAATTACACCGGCCAGAGATGCATCCAGCTGCATGTGTCCCTGATAATTAATCTGGCAAGATTTGCATCCAGCTGAACGTTTCCCTGATAATTACTCCGGCAAGAGGTGGATCCAGCTGCACGTGTCCCTGATAATTACTCCGGCAAGAGGTGCATCCAGCTGCATGGGTCCGTGATAATTACTCTGGCAAGAGGTGCATCCAGCTGCAAGTGACCCTGATAATTACACCGGCCAGAGGTGCATCCAGCTGCATGTGTCACTGATAATTAATCTGGCAATATTTGCATCCAGCTCAACGTGTCCCTGATAATTACTCCGGCAAGAGGTGCATCCATCTGCACGTGTCCCTGATAATTACTCTGGCAAGAGGTGCATCCAGCTGCACGTGTCCCTGATCATTACTATGGTAAGAGGTGCATCCAGCTGCAGGTGACCCTGATAATTACAGCGGCAAGAGTTACATCCAGCTGCAAGTGACCCTGAGAATTACTCCGGCAAGAGGTGCATCCAGCTACATGTGTCCCTGATAATTATTCCGGCAAGAGATGCATCCAGCTGCACATGTCCCTGATAATTACTCCGGCAAGAGGTGCATACAGCTACACGTGTCCCTGATAATTATTCCACCCTGATAATTACACCGGGCAGAGGTGCATCCAGCTGCATGTGTCCCTGATAATTACACTGGCAAGATTTGCATCCAGCTGCAGGTGACCCTGATAATTACATCAGCCAGAGGTGCATCCAGCTGCATGTGTCCCTGATAATTACTCTGGCAAGAGATGCATCCAACTTCAATTATCGCTGATAATTACACTGGCAAGAGTTGTATCCAGCTGTATGTGTCCATGATAATTACACTGGCAAGAGGTGCATCCAGCTGCACGTATCCCTGATAAGTACTCTGGCAAGAGGTGCATCGAGCTGCACGTGTCCCTGATAATTACTCCGGCAAGAGGTGCATCCAGCTGCAAGTGACCCTGATAATTACACTGGCAAGAGGTGAATCCACCTACATGTGTCCCTGATAATTACACCGGCAAGAGGTTTATCCAGCTGCAAGTGACCCTGATAATTACACCAGCAAGAGGTGCATCCAGCTGCATGTATCCCTGATAATTACTCCGGCAAGAGGAGCTTCCACCTACACTTGTCCCTGACAATTACTCCACCCTGATAATTACACCGGCCAGAGGTGCATCCAGCTGCATGTGTCCCTGATAATTACTCTGGTAAGAGGTGCATCCAGCTGCAAGTGAACATTATAATTACAACGGCCAGAGTTGCATCCAGCTGCACGTGTCCCTGATAATTACTCCGGCAAGAGGTGCATCTAGCTGCATGTGTCCCTGATAATTACACTGGCAAGAGGTGCATCCAGCTGCACGTGACCGTGATAATTACATCAGCCAGAGGTGCATCCAGTTGCATGTGTCCCTGATAATTACTCTGGATAAGAGGTGCATCCAACTTCAAGTATCGCTGATAATTACACTGGCAAGAGTTGCATGAAGCTGTATGTGTCCATGATAATTACACTGGCAAGAGGTGCATCCAGCTCCACGTGTCCCTGATAATTAAAAAGACAAGAGGTGCATCAATCTGCACGTGTTCCTGATAATTACTCTGGCAAGAGGTGCATCCAGCTGCACGTGTCCCTGATCATTACTATGGTAAGAGGTGCATCCAGGTGCAGGTGACCCTGATAATTACACTGGCCAGAGGTGCATCCAGCTGCAAGTGAACCTTATAATTACAGCGGCAAGAGTTACATCCAGCTGCAAGTGACCCTGATAATTACTCCGGCAAGAGGTGCATCCAGCTGCATGTGTCCCTGATAATTATTCCGGCAAGAGATGCATCCAGCTGTACGTGTCCCAGATAATTACAGTGGCAAGAGGTGCATCCAGCTCCACGTTTCCCTGATAATGACTCCGGCAAGAGGTGCATCCAGCTGCAAGTGTCCCTGATAATTACTCTGGCAAGAGGTGCATCCACTGCAGGTGATCCTGATAATTACACCAGACAGATGTGCATCCAGCTGCAAGTGACCCTGATAATTACTCCGGCAAGAGGTGCATCCAGCTGCACGTGTCCCTGATAATTACAAAGACAACAGGTGCATCCAGCTGCACATGTCCCTGATAATTACTCCGGCAAGAGGTGCATCCAGCTGCACGTGACCCTGATAATTACATCAGCCAGAGGTGCGTCCAGCTGCATGTGTCCCTGATAATTACTCTGGATAAGAGGTGCATCAAACTACAAGTATCGCTGATAATTACACTGGCAAGAGTTGCATCCAGCTGTATGTGTCCATGATAATTACACTGGCAAGAGGTACATCCAGCTCCACGTGTCCCTGATAATTAAAAAGACAAGAGCTGCATCCATCTCCACGTGTCCCTGATAATTACTCTGGCAAGAGGTGCATCCAGCTGCACGTGTCCCTGATCATTACTATGGTAAGAGGTGCATCCAGCTGCAGGTGACCCTGATCATTACCCTGGCCAGAGGTGCATCCAGCTTCAAGTGAACCTTATAATTACAGCGGCAAGAGTTACATCCAGCTGCAAGTGACCCTGATAATTACTCCGGCAAGAGGTGCATCCAGCTGCATGTGTCCCTGATAATTATTCCGGCAAGAGTTGTATCCAGCTGTATGTGTCCATGATAATTACACTGGCAAGAGGTGCATCCAGCTGCACGTATCCCTGATAAGTACTCTGGCAAAAGGTGTATCCACTGCACGTATCCCTGATAATTACTCCGGCAAGAGGAACATCCAGCTACACGTGTCGCAGATAATTACACTGGCAAGAATTACATCCAGCTGCAAGTGTCCCTGATAATTACACCGGCCAGAGGTGCATCCAGCTGCATGTGTCCCTGATAATTAATCTGGCAAGATTTGCATCCAGCTGAACGTGTCCCTGATAATTACTCTGGCAAGAGGTGCATCCAGCTGCAAGTGACCCTGATAATTACACCGGCCAGAGGTGCATCCAGCTGCATGTGTCCCTGATAATTACTCTGGCAAGAGGTGCATCCAGTTGCACGTGACCCTGATAATTACATCAGCCAGAGGTGCGTCCAGCTGCATGTGTCCCTGATAATTACCCTGGCCAGAGGTGCATCCAGCTTCAAGTGAACATTATAATTACAACGGCCAGAGTTGCATCCAGCTGCACGTGTCCCTGATAATTACTCCGGCAAGAGGTGCATCTAGCTGCATGTGTCCCTGATAATTACACTGGCAAGAGGTGCATCCAGCTGCACGTGACCCTGATAATTATATCAGCCAGAGGTGCATCCAGTTGCATGTGTCCCTAATAATTACTCTGGATAAGAGGTGCATCCAACTTCAAGTATCGCTGATAATTACACTGGCAAGAGTTGCATGAAGCTGTATGTGTCCATGATAATTACACTGGCAAGAGGTGCATCCAGCTCCACGTGTCCCTGATAATTAAAAAGACAAGAGGTGCATCAATCTGCACGTGTTCCTGATAATTACTCTGGCAAGAGGTGCATCCAGCTGCACGTGTCCCTGATCATTACTATGGTAAGAGGTGCATCCAGCTGCAGGTGACCCTGATAATTACACTGGCCAGAGGTGCATCCAGCTGCAAGTGAACCTTATAATTACAGCGGCAAGAGTTACATCCAGCTGCAAGTGACCCTGATAATTACTCCAGCAAGAGGTGCATCCAGCTGCATGTGTCCCTGATAATTATTCCGGCAAGAGATGCATCCAGCTGTACGTGTCCCTGATAATTACAGTGGCAAGAGGTGCATCCAGCTCCACGTTTCCCTGATAATGACTCCGGCAAGAGGTGCATCCAGCTGCTAGTGTCCCTGATAATTACTCTGGCAAGAGGTGCATCCACTGCAGGTGATCCTGATAATTACACCAGACAGAGGTGCATCCAGCTGCAAGTGACCCTGATAATTACTCCGGCAAGAGGTGCATCCAGCTGCACGTGTCCCTGATAATTACAAAGACAAGAGGTGCATCCAGCTGCACATGTCCCTGATAATTACTCCGGCAAGAGGTGCATCCAGCTGCACGTGACCCTGATAATTACATCAGCCAGAGGTGCGTCCAGCTGCATGTGTCCCTGATAATTACTCTGGATAAGAGGTGCATCAAACTACAAGTATCGCTGATAATTACACTGGCAAGAGTTGCATCCAGCTGTATGTGTCCATGATAATTACACTGGCAAGAGGTACATCCAGCTCCACGTGTCCCTGATAATTAAAAAGACAAGAGCTGCATCCATCTCCACGTGTCCCTGATAATTACTCTGGCAAGAGGTGCATCCAGCTGCACGTGTCCCTGATCATTACTATGGTAAGAGGTGCATCCAACTGCAGGTGACCCTGATCATTACCCTGGCCAGAGGTGCATCCAGCTTCAAGTGAACCTTATAATTACAGCGGCAAGAGTTACATCCAGCTGCAAGTGACCCTGAAAATTACTCCGGCAAGAGGTCCATCCAGCTGCATGTGTCCCTGATAATTATTCCGGCAAGAGATGCATCCAGCTGTACGTGTCCCTGATAATTACTCGGCAAGAGGAGCATCCAGCTGCATGTGTCCCTGATAATTACTCCGGCAAGAGGAGCATCCAGCTACACGTGTCCCTGATAATTACTCCACCCTGATAATTACACCGGCCAGAGGTGAATCCAGCTACACGTGTCCCAGATAATTACTCTGGCAAGAATTACATCCAGCTGCAAGTGACCCTGATAATTACACCGGCCAGAGATGCATCCAGCTGCATGTGTCCCTGATAATTAATCTGGCAAGATTTGCATCCAGCTGAACGTTTCCCTGATAATTACTCCGGCAAGAGGTGGATCCAGCTGCACGTGTCCCTGATAATTACTCCGGCAAGAGGTGCATCCAGCTGCATGGGTCCGTGATAATTACTCTGGCAAGAGGTGCATCAAACTACAAGTATCGCTGATAATTACACTGGCAAGAGTTGCATCCAGCTGTATGTGTCCATGATAATTACACTGGCAAGAGGTACATCCAGCTCCACGTGTCCCTGATAATTAAAAAGACAAGAGCTGCATCCATCTCCACGTGTCCCTGATAATTACTCTGGAAAGAGGTGCATCCAGCTCCACGTGTCCCTGATCATTACTATGGTAAGAGGTGCATCCAGCTGCAGGTGACCCTGATCATGACCCTGGCCAGAGGTGCATCCAGCTTCAAGTGAACCTTATAATTACAGCGGCAAGAGTTACATCCAGCTGCAAGTGACCCTGATAATTACTCCGGCAAGAGGTGCATCCAGCTGCATGTGTCCCTGATAATTATTCCGGCAAGAGATGCATCCAGCTGTACGTGTCCCTGATAATTACTCGGCAAGAGGTGCATCCAGCTGCATGTGTCCCTGATAATTACTCCGGCAAGAGGAGCATCCAGCTACACGTGTCCCTGATAATTACTCCACCCTGATAATTACACCGGCCAGAGGTGCATCCAGCTGCAAGTGTCCCTGATAATTACTCTGGCAAGAGGTGCATCCAGCTGCAGGTGATCCTGATAATTACACCAGACAGAGGTGCATCCAGCTGCAAGTGACCCTGATAATTACTCCGGCAAGAGGTGCATCCAGCTGCACGTGTCCCTGATAATTACAAAGACACGAGGTGCGTCCAGCTGCACATGTCCCTGATAATTACTCCGGCAAGAGGTGCATCCAGCTGCAAGTGACCCTGATAATTACACTGGCAAGAGGTGAATCCAGCTGCACGTGTCCCTGATAATTATACCGGCAAGAGGTTCATCCAGCTGCAAGTGACCCTGATAATTACACCAGCAAAAGGTGCATCCAGCTGCATGTGTCCCTGATAATTACAGTGGCAAGAGGTGCATCCAGCTGCAGGTGACCCTGATAATTACATCAGCCAGAGGTGCATCCAGCTGCATGTGTCCCTGATAATTACTCTGGCAAGAGGTGCATCCAAATTCAAGTATTGCTGATAATTGCATTGGCAAGAGTTGTATCCAGCTGTATGTGTCCATGATAATTACACTGGCAAGAGGTGCATCCAGCTGCACGTATCCCTGATAAGTACTCTGGCAAAAGGTGTATCCACTGCACGTATCCCTGATAATTACTCCGGCAAGAGGAACATCCAGCTACACGTGTCGCAGATAATTACACTGGCAAGAATTACATCCAGCTGCAAGTGACCCTGATAATTACACCGGCCAGAGGTGCATCCAGCTGCATGTGTCCCTGATAATTACTCTGGCAAGAGGTGCATCCAGCTGCACGGGTCCCAGATAATTACTCTGGCAAGAGGTGCATCCAGCTGCAAGTGACCCTGATAATTACACCGGCCAGAGGTGCATCCAGCTGCATGTGTCCCTGATAATTACTCTGGCAAGAGGTGCATCCAGCTGCAGGTGACCCTGATAATTACATCTGCCAGAGGTGCATCCAGCTGCATGTGTCCCTGATAATTACTCTTGATAAGAGGTGCATCCAACTTCAAGTATCGCTGATAATTACACTGGCAAGAGTTGCATGAATCTGTATGTGTCCATGATAATTACACTGGCAAGAGGTGCATCCAGCTGCAAGTGACCCTGATAATTACTCCGGCAAGAGGTGCATCCAGCTGCACGTGTCCCTGATAATTACAAAGACAAGAGGTGCATCCAGCTGCACATGTCCCTGATAATTACTCCGGCAAGAGGTGTATCCAGCTGCAAGTGACCCTGATAATTACACTGGCAAGAGGTGAATCCAGCTGCACGTGTCCCTGATAATTATACCGGCAAGAGGTTCATCCAGCTGCAAGTGACCCTGATAATTACACCAGCAAGAGGTGCATCCAGCTGCATGTGTCCCTGATAATTACTGTGGCAAGAGGTGCATCCAGCTGCAGGTGACCCTGATAATTACATCAGCCAGAGCTGCATCCAGCTGCAAGTGACCCTGATAATTACTCCGGCAAGAGGTGCATCCAGCTGCACGTGTCCCTGATAATGACTCCGGCAAAAGGTGCATCCAGCTGCAAGTGTCCCTGATAATTACTCTGGTAAGAGGTGCATCCAGCTGCAAGTGAACATTATAATTACACCGGCCAGAGTTGCATCCAGCTGCACGTGTCCCTGATAATTACTCCGGCAAGAGGTGCATCTAGCTGCATGTGTCCCTGATAATTACACTGGCAAGAGGTGCATCCAGCTGCACGTGACCCTGATAATTACATCAGCCAGAGGTGCATCCAGTTGCATGTGTCGCTGATAATTACTCTGGATAAGAGGTGCATCCAACTTCAAGTATCGCTGATAATTACACTGGCAAGAGTTGCATGAAGCTGTATGTGTCCATGATAATAACACTGGCAAGAGGTGCATCCAGCTCCACGTGTCCCTGATAATTAAAAAGACAAGAGGTGCATCGATCTGCACGTGTTCCTGATAATTACTCTGGCAAGAGGTGCATCCAGCTGCACGTGTCCCTGATCATTACTATGGTAAGAGGTGCATCCAGCTGCAGGTGACCCTGATAATTACACTGGCCAGAGGTGCATCCAGCTGCAAGTGAACCTTATAATTACAGCGGCAAGAGTTACATCCAGCTGCAAGTGACCCTGATAATTACTCCGGCAAGAGGTGCATCCAGCTGCATGTGTCCCTGATAATTATTCCGGCAAGAGATGCATCCAGCTGTACGTGTCCATGATAATTACAGTGGCAACAGGTGCATCCAGCTCCACGTGTCCCTGATAATTACTCTGGCAAGAGGTGCATCCAAATACAAGTATTGCTGATAATTGCATTGGCAAGAGTTGTATCCAGCTGTATGTGTCCATGATAATTACACTGGCAAGAGGTGCATCCAGCTGCACGTATCCCTGATAAGTACTCTGGCAAAAGGTGCATCCACTGCACGTATCCCTGATAATTACTCCGGCAAGAGGTGCATCCAGCTGCACGTGTCCCTGATAATTACAAAGACAAGAGGTGCATCCAGCTGCACATGTCCCTGATAATTACTCCGGCAAGAGGTGCATCCAGCTGCACGTGACCCTGATAATTACATCAGCCAGAGGTGCGTCCAGCTGCATGTGTCCCTGATAATTACTCTGGATAAGAGGTGCATCAAACTACAAGTATCGCTGATAATTACACTGGCAAGAGTTGCATCCAGCTGTATGTGTCCATGATAATTACACTGGCAAGAGGTACATCCAGCTCCACGTGTCCCTGATAATTAAAAAGACAAGAGCTGCATCCATCTCCACGTGTCCCTGATAATTACTCTGGCAAGAGGTGCATCCAGCTGCACGTGTCCCTGATCATTACTATGGTAAGAGGTGCATCCAGCTGCAGGTGACCCTGATCATTACCCTGGCCAGAGGTGCATCCAGCTTCAAGTGAACCTTATAATTACAGCGGCAAGAGTTACATCCAGCTGCAAGTGACCCTGAAAATTACTCCGGCAAGAGGTCCATCCAGCTGCATGTGTCCCTGATAATTATTCCGGCAAGAGATGCATCCAGCTGTACGTGTCCCTGATAATTACTCGGCAAGAGGAGCATCCAGCTGCATGTGTCCCTGATAATTACTCCGGCAAGAGGAGCATCCAGCTACACGTGTCCCTGATAATTACTCCACCCTGATAATTACACCGGCCAGAGGTGAATCCAGCTACACGTGTCCCAGATAATTACTCTGGCAAGAATTACATCCAGCTGCAAGTGACCCTGATAATTACACCGGCCAGAGATGCATCCAGCTGCATGTGTCCCTGATAATTAATCTGGCAAGATTTGCATCCAGCTGAACGTTTCCCTGATAATTACTCCGGCAAGAGGTGGATCCAGCTGCACGTGTCCCTGATAATTACTCCGGCAAGAGGTGCATCCAGCTGCATGGGTCCGTGATAATTACTCTGGCAAGAGGTGCATCAAACTACAAGTATCGCTGATAATTACACTGGCAAGAGTTGCATCCAGCTGTATGTGTCCATGATAATTACACTGGCAAGAGGTACATCCAGCTCCACGTGTCCATGATAATTAAAAAGACAAGAGCTGCTTCCATCTCCACGTGTCCCTGATAATTACTCTGGAAAGAGGTGCATCCAGCTCCACGTGTCCCTGATCATTACTATGGTAAGAGGTGCATCCAGCTGCAGGTGACCCTGATCATTACCCTGGCCAGAGGTGCATCCAGCTTCAAGTGAACCTTATAATTACAGCGGCAAGAGTTACATCCAGCTGCAAGTGACCCTGATAATTACTCCGGCAAGAGGTGCATCCAGCTGCATGTGTCCCTGATAATTATTCCGGCAAGAGATGCATCCAGCTGTACGTGTCCCTGATAATTACTCGGCAAGAGGTGCATCCAGCTGCATGTGTCCCTGATAATTACTCCGGCAAGAGGAGCATCCAGCTACACGTGTCCCTGATAATTACTCCACCCTGATAATTACACCGGCCAGAGGTGCATCCAGCTGCAAGTGTCCCTGATAATTACTCTGGCAAGAGGTGCATCCAGCTGCAGGTGATCCTGATAATTACACCAGACAGAGGTGCATCCAGCTGCAAGTGACCCTGATAATTACTCCGGCAAGAGGTGCATCCAGCTGCACGTGTCCCTGATAATTACAAAGACACGAGGTGCGTCCAGCTGCACATGTCCCTGATAATTACTCCGGCAAGAGGTGCATCCAGCTGCAAGTGACCCTGATAATTACACTGGCAAGAGGTGAATCCAGCTGCACGTGTCCCTGATAATTATACCGGCAAGAGGTTCATCCAGCTGCAAGTGACCCTGATAATTACACCAGCAAAAGGTGCATCCAGCTGCATGTGTCCCTGATAATTACACCGGCCAGAGGTGCATCCAGCTGCATGTGTCCCTGATAATTAATCTGGCAAGATTTGCATCCAGCTGAACGTTTCCCTGATAATTACTGCGGCAAGAGGTGGATCCAGCTGCACGTGTCCCTGATAATTAGTCCGGCAAGAGGTGCATCCAGCTGCATGGGTCCGTGATAATTACTCTGGCAAGAGGTGCATCCAGCTGCAAGTGACCCTGATAATTACACCGGCCAGAGGTGCATCCAGCTGCATGTGTCACTGATAATTAATCTGGCAATATTTGCATCCAGCTCAACGTGTCCCTGATAATTACTCCGGCAAGAGGTGCATCCATCTGCACGTGTCCCTGATAATTACTCTGGCAAGAGGTGCATCCAGCTGCACGTGTCCCTGATCATTACTATGGTAAGAGGTGCATCCAGCTGCAGGTGACCCTGATAGTTACAGCGGCAAGAGTTACATCAAGCTGCAAGTGACCCTGAGAATTACTCCGGCAAGAGGTGCATCCAGCTACATGTGTCCCTGATAATTATTCCGGCAAGAGATGCATCCAGCTGCACATGTCCCTGATAATTACTCCGGCAAGAGGTGCATACAGCTACACGTGTCCCTGATAATTATTCCACCCTGATAATTACACCGGGCAGAGGTGCATCCAGCTGCATGTGTCCCTGATAATTACACTGGCAAGATTTGCATCCAGCTGCAGGTGACCCTGATAATTACATCAGCCAGAGGTGCATCCAGCTGCATGTGTCCCTGATAATTACTCTGGCAAGAGATGCATCCAACTTCAAGTATCGCTGATAATTACACTGGCAAGAGTTGTATCCAGCTGTATGTGTCCATGATAATTACACTGGCAAGAGGTGCATCCAGCTGCACGTATCCCTGATAAGTACTCTGGCAAGAGGTGCATCGAGCTGCACGTGTCCCTGATAATTACTCCGGCAAGAGGTGCATCCAGCTGCAAGTGACCCTGATAATTACACTGGCAAGAGGTGAATCCACCTACATGTGTCCCTGATAATTACACCGGCAAGAGGTTTATCCAGCTGCAAGTGACCCTGATAATTACACCAGCAAGAGGTGCATCCAGCTGCATGTATCCCTGATAATTACTCCGGCAAGAGGAGCTTCCACCTACACTTGTCCCTGATAATTACTCCACCCTGATAATTACACCGGCCAGAGGTGCATCCAGCTGCATGTGTCCTTGATAATTACACTGGCAAGAATTGCATCCAGCTGCACGTGTCCCTGATAATTACTCCGGCAAGAGGTCCATCCAGCTGCATGTGTCCCTGATAATTATTCCGGCAAGAGATGCATCCAGCTGTACGTGTCCCTGATAATTACTCGGCAAGAGGTGCATCCAGCTGCATGTGTCCCTGATAATTACTCCGGCAAGAGGAGCATCCAGCTACACGTGTCCCTGATAATTACTCCACCCTGATAATTACACCGGCCAGAGGTGAATCCAGCTACACGTGTCCCAGATAATTACTCTGGCAAGAATTACATCCAGCTGCAAGTGACCCTGATAATTACACCGGCCAGAGATGCATCCAGCTGCATGTGTCCCTGATAATTAATCTGGCAAGATTTGCATCCAGCTGAACGTTTCCCTGATAATTACTCCGGCAAGAGGTGGATCCAGCTGCACGTGTCCCTGATAATTACTCCGGCAAGAGGTGCATCCAGCTGCATGGGTCCGTGATAATTACTCTGGCAAGAGGTGCATCCAGCTGCAAGTGACCCTGATAATTACACCGGCCAGAGGTGCATCCAGCTGCATGTGTCACTGATAATTAATCTGGCAATATTTGCATCCAGCTCAACGTGTCCCTGATAATTACTCCGGCAAGAGGTGCATCCATCTGCACGTGTCCCTGATAATTACTCTGGCAAGAGGTGCATCCAGCTGCACGTGTCCCTGATCATTACTATGGTAAGAGGTGCATCCAGCTGCAGGTGACCCTGATAATTACAGCGGCAAGAGTTACATCCAGCTGCAAGTGACCCTGAGAATTACTCCGGCAAGAGGTGCATCCAGCTACATGATGTCCCTGATAATTATTCCGGCAAGAGATGCATCCAGCTGCACATGTCCCTGATAATTACTCCGGCAAGAGGTGCATACAGCTACACGTGTCCCTGATAATTATTCCACCCTGATAATTACACCGGGCAGAGGTGCATCCAGCTGCATGTGTCCCTGATAATTACACTGGCAAGATTTGCATCCAGCTGCAGGTGACCCTGATAATTACATCAGCCAGAGGTGCATCCAGCTGCATGTGTCCCTGATAATTACTCTGGCAAGAGATGCATCCAACTTCAAGTATCGCTGATAATTACACTGGCAAGAGTTGTATCCAGCTGTATGTGTCCATGATAATTACACTGGCAAGAGGTGCATCCAGCTGCACGTATCCCTGATAAGTACTCTGGCAAGAGGTGCATCGAGCTGCACGTGTCCCTGATAATTACTCCGGCAAGAGGTGCATCCAGCTGCAAGTGACCCTGATAATTACACTGGCAAGAGGTGAATCCACCTACATGTGTCCCTGATAATTACACCGGCAAGAGGTTTATCCAGCTGCAAGTGACCCTGATAATTACACCAGCAAGAGGTGCATCCAGCTGCATGTATCCCTGATAATTACTCCGGCAAGAGGAGCTTCCACCTACACTTGTCCCTGACAATTACTCCACCCTGATAATTACACCGGCCAGAGGTGCATCCAGCTGCATGTGTCCTTGATAATTACACTGGCAAGAATTGCATCCAGCTGCACGTGTCCCTGATAATGACTCCGGCAAGAGGTGCATCCAGCTGCAAGTGTCCCTGATAATTACTCTGGTAAGAGGTGCATCCAGCTGCAAGTGAACATTATAATTACAACGGCCAGAGTTGCATCCAGCTGCACGTGTCCCTGATAATTACTCCGGCAAGAGGTGCATCTAGCTGCATGTGTCCCTGATAATTACACTGGCAAGAGGTGCATCCAGCTGCACGTGACCGTGATAATTACATCAGCCAGAGGTGCATCCAGTTGCATGTGTCCCTGATAATTACTCTGGATAAGAGGTGCATCCAACTTCAAGTATCGCTGATAATTACACTGGCAAGAGTTGCATGCAGCTGTATGTGTCCATGATAATTACACTGGCAAGAGGTGCATCCAGCTCCACGTGTCCCTGATAATTAAAAAGACAAGAGGTGCATCAATCTGCACGTGTTCCTGATAATTACTCTGGCAAGAGGTGCATCCAGCTGCACGTGTCCCTGATCATTACTATGGTAAGAGGTGCATCCAGCTGCAGGTGACCCTGATAATTACACTGGCCAGAGGTGCATCCAGCTGCAAGTGAACCTTATAATTACAGCGGCAAGAGTTACATCCAGCTGCAAGTGACCCTGATAATTACTCCGGCAAGAGGTGCATCCAGCTGCATGTGTCCCTGATAATTATTCCGGCAAGAGATGCATCCAGCTGTACGTTTCCCAGATAATTACAGTGGCAAGAGGTGCATCCAGCTCCACGTTTCCCTGATAATGACTCCGGCAAGAGGTGCATCCAGCTGCAAGTGTCCCTGATAATTACTCTGGCAAGAGGTGCATCCACTGCAGGTGATCCTGATAATTACACCAGACAGAGGTGCATCCAGCTGCAAGTGACCCTGATAATTACTCCGGCAAGAGGTGCATCCAGCTGCACGTGTCCCTGATAATTACAAAGACAAGAGGTGCATCCAGCTGCACATGTCCCTGATAATTACTCCGGCAAGAGGTGCATCCAGCTGCACGTGACCCTGATAATTACATCAGCCAGTGGTGCGTCCAGCTGCATGTGTCCCTGATAATTACTCTGGATAAGAGGTGCATCAAACTACAAGTATCGCTGATAATTACACTGGCAAGAGTTGCATCCAGCTGTATGTGTCCATGATAATTACACTGGCAAGAGATACATCCAGCTCCACGTGTCCCTGATAATTAAAAAGACAAGAGCTGCATCCATCTCCACGTGTCCCTGATAATTACTCTGGCAAGAGGTGCATCCAGCTGCACGTGTCCCTGATCATTACTATGGTAAGAGGTGCATCCAGCTGCAGGTGACCCTGATCATTACCCTGGCCAGAGGTGCATCCAGCTTCAAGTGAACCTTATAATTACAGCGGCAAGAGTTACATCCAGCTGCAAGTGACCCTGATAATTACTCCGGCAAGAGGTGCATCCAGCTGCATGTGTCCCTGATAATTATTCCGGCAAGAGATGCATCCAGCTGTACGTGTCCCTGATAATTACTCGGCAAGAGGTGCATCCAGCTGCATGTGTCCCTGATAATTACTCCGGCAAGAGGAGCATCCAGCTACACGTGTCACTGATAATTACTCCACACTGATAATTACACCGGCCAGAGGTGCATCCAGCTGCAAGTGTCCCTGATAATTACTCAGGCAAGAGGTGCATCCAGCTGCAGGTGATCCTGATAATTACACCAGACAGAGGTGCATCCAGCTGCAAGTGACCCTGATAATTACTCCGGCAAGAGGTGCATCCAGCTGCACGTGTCCCTGATAATTACAAAGACACGAGGTGCGTCCAGCTGCACATGTCCCTGATAATTACTCCGGCAAGAGGTGCATCCAGCTGCAAGTGACCCTGATATTTACACTGTCAAGAGCTGAATCCAGCTGCACGTGTCCCTGATAATTATACCGGCAAGAGGTTCATCCAGCTGCAAGTGACCCTGATAATTACACCAGCAAAAGGTGCATCCAGCTGCATGTGTCCCTGATAATTACAGTGGCAAGAGGTGCATCCAGCTGCAGGTGACCCTGATAATTACATCAGCCAGAGGTGCATCCAGCTGCATGTGTCCCTGATAATTACTCTGGCAAGAGGTGCATCCAAATACAAGTATTGCTGATAATTGCATTGGCAAGAGTTGTATCCAGCTGTATGTGTCCATGATAATTACACTGGCAAGAGGTGCATCCAGCTGCACGTATCCCTGATAAGTACTCTGGCAAAAGGTGTATCCACTGCACGTATCCCTGATAATTACTCCGGCAAGAGGTGCATCCAGCTGCACGTGACCCTGATAATTACATCAGCCAGAGGTGCGTCCAGCTGCATGTGTCCCTGATAATTACTCTGGATAAGAGGTGCATCAAACTACAAGTATCGCTGATAATTACACTGGCAAGAGTTGCATCCAGCTGTATGTGTCCATGATAATTACACTGGCAAGAGGTACATCCAGCTCCACGTGTCCCTGATAATTAAAAAGACAAGAGCTGCATCCATCTCCACGTGTCCCTGATAATTACTCTGGCAAGAGGTGCATCCAGCTGCACGTGTCCCTGATCATTACTATGGTAAGAGGTGCATCCAGCTGCAGGTGACCCTGATCATTACCCTGGCCAGAGGTGCATCCAGCTTCAAGTGAACCTTATAATTACAGCGGCAAGAGTTACATCCAGCTGCAAGTGACCCTGAAAATTACTCCGGCAAGAGGTCCATCCAGCTGCATGTGTCCCTGATAATTATTCCGGCAAGAGATGCATCCAGCTGTACGTGTCCCTGATAATTACTCGGCAAGAGGAGCATCCAGCTGCATGTGTCCCTGATAATTACTCCGGCAAGAGGAGCATCCAGCTACACGTGTCCCTGATAATTACTCCACCCTGATAATTACACCGGCCAGAGGTGAATCCAGCTACACGTGTCCCAGATAATTACTCTGGCAAGAATTACATCCAGCTGCAAGTGACCCTGATAATTACACCGGCCAGAGATGCATCCAGCTGCATGTGTCCCTGATAATTAATCTGGCAAGATTTGCATCCAGCTGAACGTTTCCCTGATAATTACTCCGGCAAGAGGTGGATCCAGCTGCACGTGTCCCTGATAATTACTCCGGCAAGAGGTGCATCCAGCTGCATGGGTCCGTGATAATTACTCTGGCAAGAGGTGCATCAAACTACAAGTATCGCTGATAATTACACTGGCAAGAGTTGCATCCAGCTGTATGTGTCCATGATAATTACACTGGCAAGAGGTACATCCAGCTCCACGTGTCCCTGATAATTAAAAAGACAAGAGCTGCTTCCATCTCCACGTGTCCCTGATAATTACTCTGGAAAGAGGTGCATCCAGCTCCACGTGTCCCTGATCATTACTATGGTAAGAGGTGCATCCAGCTGCAGGTGACCCTGATCATTACCCTGGCCAGAGGTGCATCCAGCTTCAAGTGAACCTTATAATTACAGCGGCAAGAGTTACATCCAGCTGCAAGTGACCCTGATAATTACTCCGGCAAGAGGTGCATCCAGCTGCATGTGTCCCTGATAATTATTCCGGCAAGAGATGCATCCAGCTGTACGTGTCCCTGATAATTACTCGGCAAGAGGTGCATCCAGCTGCATGTGTCCCTGATAATTACTCCGGCAAGAGGAGCATCCAGCTACACGTGTCCCTGATAATTACTCCACCCTGATAATTACACCGGCCAGAGGTGCATCCAGCTGCAAGTGTCCCTGATAATTACTCTGGCAAGAGGTGCATCCAGCTGCAGGTGATCCTGATAATTACACCAGACAGAGGTGCATCCAGCTGCAAGTGACCCTGATAATTACTCCGGCAAGAGGTGCATCCAGCTGCACGTGTCCCTCATAATTACAAAGACACGAGGTGCGTCCAGCTGCACATGTCCCTGATAATTACTCCGGCAAGAGGTGCATCCAGCTGCAAGTGACCCTGATAATTACACTGGCAAGAGGTGAATCCAGCTGCACGTGTCCCTGATAATTATACCGGCAAGAGGTTCATCCAGCTGCAAGTGACCCTGATAATTACACCAGCAAAAGGTGCATCCAGCTGCATGTGTCCCTGATAATTACACCGGCCAGAGGTGCATCCAGCTGCATGTGTCCCTGATAATTAATCTGGCAAGATTTGCATCCAGCTGAACGTTTCCCTGATAATTACTGCGGCAAGAGGTGGATCCAGCTGCACGTGTCCCTGATAATTACTCCGGCAAGAGGTGCATCCAGCTGCATGGGTCCGTGATAATTACTCTGGCAAGAGGTGCATCCAGCTGCAAGTGACCCTGATAATTACACCGGCCAGAGGTGCATCCAGCTGCATGTGTCACTGATAATTAATCTGGCAATATTTGCATCCAGCTCAACGTGTCCCTGATAATTACTCCGGCAAGAGGTGCATCCATCTGCACGTGTCCCTGATAATTACTCTGGCAAGAGGTGCATCCAGCTGCACGTGTCCCTGATCATTACTATGGTAAGAGGTGCATCCAGCTGCAGGTGACCCTGATAGTTACAGCGGCAAGAGTTACATCAAGCTGCAAGTGACCCTGAGAATTACTCCGGCAAGAGGTGCATCCAGCTACATGTGTCCCTGATAATTATTCCGGCAAGAGATGCATCCAGCTGCACATGTCCCTGATAATTACTCCGGCAAGAGGTGCATACAGCTACACGTGTCCCTGATAATTATTCCACCCTGATAATTACACCGGGCAGAGGTGCATCCAGCTGCATGTGTCCCTGATAATTACACTGGCAAGATTTGCATCCAGCTGCAGGTGACCCTGATAATTACATCAGCCAGAGGTGCATCCAGCTGCATGTGTCCCTGATAATTACTCTGGCAAGAGATGCATCCAACTTCAAGTATCGCTGATAATTACACTGGCAAGAGTTGTATCCAGCTGTATGTGTCCATGATAATTACACTGGCAAGAGGTGCATCCAGCTGCACGTATCCCTGATAAGTACTCTGGCAAGAGGTGCATCGAGCTGCACGTGTCCCTGATAATTACTCCGGCAAGAGGTGCATCCAGCTGCAAGTGACCCTGATAATTACACTGGCAAGAGGTGAATCCACCTACATGTGTCCCTGATAATTACACCGGCAAGAGGTTTATCCAGCTGCAAGTGACCCTGATAATTACACCAGCAAGAGGTGCATCCAGCTGCATGTATCCCTGATAATTACTCCGGCAAGAGGAGCTTCCACCTACACTTGTCCCTGATAATAACTCCACCCTGATAATTACACCGGCCAGAGGTGCATCCAGCTGCATGTGTCCTTGATAATTACACTGGCAAGAATTGCATCCAGCTGCACGTGTCCCTGATAATTACTCCGGCAAGAGGTCCATCCAGCTGCATGTGTCCCTGATAATTATTCCGGCAAGAGATGCATCCAGCTGTACGTGTCCCTGATAATTACTCGGCAAGAGGTGCATCCAGCTGCATGTGTCCCTGATAATTACTCCGGCAAGAGGAGCATCCAGCTACACGTGTCCCTGATAATTACTCCACCCTGATAATTACACCGGCCAGAGGTGAATCCAGCTACACGTGTCCCAGATAATTACTCTGGCAAGAATTACATCCAGCTGCAAGTGACCCTGATAATTACACCGGCCAGAGATGCATCCAGCTGCATGTGTCCCTGATAATTAATCTGGCAAGATTTGCATCCAGCTGAACGTTTCCCTGATAATTACTCCGGCAAGAGGTGGATCCAGCTGCACGTGTCCCTGATAATTACTCCGGCAAGAGGTGCATCCAGCTGCATGGGTCCGTGATAATTACTCTGGCAAGAGGTGCATCCAGCTGCAAGTGACCCTGATAATTACACCGGCCAGAGGTGCATCCAGCTGCATGTGTCACTGATAATTAATCTGGCAATATTTGCATCCAGCTCAACGTGTCCCTGATAATTACTCCGGCAAGAGGTGCATCCATCTGCACGTGTCCCTGATAATTACTCTGTCAAGAGGTGCATCCAGCTGCACGTGTCCCTGATCATTACTATGGTAAGAGGTGCATCCAGCTGCAGGTGACCCTGATAATTACAGCGGCAAGAGTTACATCCAGCTGCAAGTGACCCTGAGAATTACTCCGGCAAGAGGTGCATCCAGCTACATGATGTCCCTGATAATTATTCCGGCAAGAGATGCATCCAGCTGCACATGTCCCTGATAATTACTCCGGCAAGAGGTGCATACAGCTACACGTGTCCCTGATAATTATTCCACCCTGATAATTACACCGGGCAGAGGTGCATCCAGCTGCATGTGTCCCTGATAATTACACTGGCAAGATTTGCATCCAGCTGCAGGTGACCCTGATAATTACATCAGCCAGAGGTGCATCCAGCTGCATGTGTCCCTGATAATTACTCTGGCAAGAGATGCATCCAACTTCAAGTATCGCTGATAATTACACTGGCAAGAGTTGTATCCAGCTGTATGTGTCCATGATAATTACACTGGCAAGAGGTGCATCCAGCTGCACGTATCCCTGATAAGTACTCTGGCAAGAGGTGCATCGAGCTGCACGTGTCCCTGATAATTACTCCGGCAAGAGGTGCATCCAGCTGCAAGTGACCCTGATAATTACACTGGCAAGAGGTGAATCCACCTACATGTGTCCCTGATAATTACACCGGCAAGAGGTTTATCCAGCTGCAAGTGACCCTGATAATTACACCAGCAAGAGGTGCATCCAGCTGCATGTATCCCTGATAATTACTCCGGCAAGAGGAGCTTCCACCTACACTTGTCCCTGACAATTACTCCACCCTGATAATTACACCGGCCAGAGGTGCATCCAGCTGCATGTGTCCTTGATAATTACACTGGCAAGAATTGCATCCAGCTGCACGTGTCCCTGATAATGACTCCGGCAAGAGGTGCATCCAGCTGCAAGTGTCCCTGATAATTACTCTGGTAAGAGGTGCATCCAGCTGCAAGTGAACATTATAATTACAACGGCCAGAGTTGCATCCAGCTGCACGTGTCCCTGATAATTACTCCGGCAAGAGGTGCATCTAGCTGCATGTGTCCCTGATAATTACACTGGCAAGAGGTGCATCCAGCTGCACGTGACCGTGATAATTACATCAGCCAGAGGTGCATCCAGTTGCATGTGTCCCTGATAATTACTCTGGATAAGAGGTGCATCCAACTTCAAGTATCGCTGATAATTACACTGGCAAGAGTTGCATGAAGCTGTATGTGTCCATGATAATTACACTGGCAAGAGGTGCATCCAGCTCCACGTGTCCCTGATAATTAAAAAGACAAGAGGTGCATCAATCTGCACGTGTTCCTGATAATTACTCTGGCAAGAGGTGCATCCAGCTGCACGTGTCCCTGATCATTACTATGGTAAGAGGTGCATCCAGCTGCAGGTGACCCTGATAATTACACTGGCCAGAGGTGCATCCAGCTGCAAGTGAACCTTATAATTACAGCGGCAAGAGTTACATCCAGCTGCAAGTGACCCTGATAATTACTCCGGCAAGAGGTGCATCCAGCTGCATGTGTCCCTGATAATTATTCCGGCAAGAGATGCATCCAGCTGTACGTTTCCCAGATAATTACAGTGGCAAGAGGTGCATCCAGCTCCACGTTTCCCTGATAATGACTCCGGCAAGAGGTGCATCCAGCTGCAAGTGTCCCTGATAATTACTCTGGCAAGAGGTGCATCCACTGCAGGTGATCCTGATAATTACACCAGACAGAGGTGCATCCAGCTGCAAGTGACCCTGATAATTACTCCGGCAAGAGGTGCATCCAGCTGCACGTGTCCCTGATAATTACAAAGACAAGAGGTGCATCCAGCTGCACATGTCCCTGATAATTACTCCGGCAAGAGGTGCATCCAGCTGCACGTGACCCTGATAATTACATCAGCCAGTGGTGCGTCCAGCTGCATGTGTCCCTGATAATTACTCTGGATAAGAGGTGCATCAAACTACAAGTATCGCTGATAATTACACTGGCAAGAGTTGCATCCAGCTGTATGTGTCCATGATAATTACACTGGCAAGAGATACATCCAGCTCCACGTGTCCCTGATAATTAAAAAGACAAGAGCTGCATCCATCTCCACGTGTCCCTGATAATTACTCTGGCAAGAGGTGCATCCAGCTGCACGTGTCCCTGATCATTACTATGGTAAGAGGTGCATCCAGCTGCAGGTGACCCTGATCATTACCCTGGCCAGAGGTGCATCCAGCTTCAAGTGAACCTTATAATTACAGCGGCAAGAGTTACATCCAGCTGCAAGTGACCCTGATAATTACTCCGGCAAGAGGTGCATCCAGCTGCATGTGTCCCTGATAATTATTCCGGCAAGAGATGCATCCAGCTGTACGTGTCCCTGATAATTACTCGGCAAGAGGTGCATCCAGCTGCATGTGTCCCTGATAATTACTCCGGCAAGAGGAGCATCCAGCTACACGTGTCACTGATAATTACTCCACACTGATAATTACACCGGCCAGAGGTGCATCCAGCTGCAAGTGTCCCTGATAATTACTCTGGCAAGAGGTGCATCCAGCTGCAGGTGATCCTGATAATTACACCAGACAGAGGTGCATCCAGCTGCAAGTGACCCTGATAATTACTCCGGCAAGAGGTGCATCCAGCTGCACGTGTCCCTGATAATTACAAAGACACGAGGTGCGTCCAGCTGCACATGTCCCTGATAATTACTCCGGCAAGAGGTGCATCCAGCTGCAAGTGACCCTGATATTTACACTGTCAAGAGCTGAATCCAGCTGCACGTGTCCCTGATAATTATACCGGCAAGAGGTTCATCCAGCTGCAAGTGACCCTGATAATTACACCAGCAAAAGGTGCATCCAGCTGCATGTGTCCCTGATAATTACAGTGGCAAGAGGTGCATCCAGCTGCAGGTGACCCTGATAATTACATCAGCCAGAGGTGCATCCAGCTGCATGTGTCCCTGATAATTACTCTGGCAAGAGGTGCATCCAAATACAAGTATTGCTGATAATTGCATTGGCAAGAGTTGTATCCAGCTGTATGTGTCCATGATAATTACACTGGCAAGAGGTGCATCCAGCTGCACGTATCCCTGATAAGTACTCTGGCAAAAGGTGTATCCACTGCACGTATCCCTGATAATTACTCCGGCAAGAGGAACATCCAGCTACACGTGTCGCAGATAATTACACTGGCAAGAATTACATCCAGCTGCAAGTGACCCTGATAATTACACCGGCCAGAGGTGCATCCAGCTGCATGTGTCCCTGATAATTAATCTGGCAAGATTTGCATCCAGCTGAACGTGTCCCTGATAATTACTCTGGCAAGAGGTGCATCCAGCTGAAACTGACCCTGATAATTACACCGGCCAGAGGTGCATCCAGCTGCATGTGTCCCTGATAATTATTCTGGCAAGAGGTGCATCCAGCTGCACGTGACCCTGATAATTACATCAGCCAGAGGTGCGTCCAGCTGCATGTGTCCCTGATAATTACTCTGGATAAGAGGTGCATCAAACTACAAGTATCGCTGATAATTACACTGGCAAGAGTTGCATCCAGCTGTATGTGTCCATGATAATTACACTGGCAAGAGGTACATCCAGCTCCACGTGTCCCTGATAATTAAAAAGACAAGAGCTGCATCCATCTCCACGTGTCCCTGATAATTACTCTGGCAAGAGGTGCATCCAGCTGCACGTGTCCCTGATCATTACTATGGTAAGAGGTGCATCCAGCTGCAGGTGACCCTGATCATTACCCTGGCCAGAGGTGCATCCAGCTTCAAGTGAACATTATAATTACAACGGCCAGAGTTGCATCCAGCTGCACGTGTCCCTGATAATTACTCCGGCAAGAGGTGCATCTAGCTGCATGTGTCCCTGATAATTACACTGGCAAGAGGTGCATCCAGCTGCACGTGACCCTGATAATTATATCAGCCAGAGGTGCATCCAGTTGCATGTGTCCCTAATAATTACTCTGGATAAGAGGTGCATCCAACTTCAAGTATCGCTGATAATTACACTGGCAAGAGTTGCATGAAGCTGTATGTGTCCATGATAATTACACTGGCAAGAGGTGCATCAATCTGCACGTGTTCCTGATAATTACTCTGGCAAGAGGTGCATCCAGCTGCACGTGTCCCTGATCATTACTATGGTAAGAGGTGCATCCAGCTGCAGGTGACCCTGATAATTACACTGGCCAGAGGTGCATCCAGCTGCAAGTGAACCTTATAATTACAGCGGCAAGAGTTACATCCAGCTGCAAGTGACCCTGATAATTACTCCAGCAAGAGGTGCATCCAGCTGCATGTGTCCCTGATAATTATTCCGGCAAGAGATGCATCCAGCTGTACGTGTCCCTGATAATTACAGTGGCAAGAGGTGCATCCAGCTCCACGTTTCCCTGATAATGACTCCGGCAAGAGGTGCATCCAGCTGCTAGTGTCCCTGATAATTACTCTGGCAAGAGGTGCATCCACTGCAGGTGATCCTGATAATTACACCAGACAGAGGTGCATCCAGCTGCAAGTGACCCTGATAATTACTCCGGCAAGAGGTGCATCCAGCTGCACGTGTCCCTGATAATTACAAAGACAAGAGGTGCATCCAGCTGCACATGTCCCTGATAATTACTCCGGCAAGAGGTGCATCCAGCTGCACGTGACCCTGATAATTACATCAGCCAGAGGTGCGTCCAGCTGCATGTGTCCCTGATAATTACTCTGGATAAGAGGTGCATCAAACTACAAGTATCGCTGATAATTACACTGGCAAGAGTTGCATCCAGCTGTATGTGTCCATGATAATTACACTGGCAAGAGGTACATCCAGCTCCACGTGTCCCTGATAATTAAAAAGACAAGAGCTGCATCCATCTCCACGTGTCCCTGATAATTACTCTGGCAAGAGGTGCATCCAGCTGCACGTGTCCCTGATCATTACTATGGTAAGAGGTGCATCCAACTGCAGGTGACCCTGATCATTACCCTGGCCAGAGGTGCATCCAGCTTCAAGTGAACCTTATAATTACAGCGGCAAGAGTTACATCCAGCTGCAAGTGACCCTGAAAATTACTCCGGCAAGAGGTCCATCCAGCTGCATGTGTCCCTGATAATTATTCCGGCAAGAGATGCATCCAGCTGTACGTGTCCCTGATAATTACTCGGCAAGAGGAGCATCCAGCTGCATGTGTCCCTGATAATTACTCCGGCAAGAGGAGCATCCAGCTACACGTGTCCCTGATAATTACTCCACCCTGATAATTACACCGGCCAGAGGTGAATCCAGCTACACGTGTCCCAGATAATTACTCTGGCAAGAATTACATCCAGCTGCAAGTGACCCTGATAATTACACCGGCCAGAGATGCATCCAGCTGCATGTGTCCCTGATAATTAATCTGGCAAGATTTGCATCCAGCTGAACGTTTCCCTGATAATTACTCCGGCAAGAGGTGGATCCAGCTGCACGTGTCCCTGATAATTACTCCGGCAAGAGGTGCATCCAGCTGCATGGGTCCGTGATAATTACTCTGGCAAGAGGTGCATCAAACTACAAGTATCGCTGATAATTACACTGGCAAGAGTTGCATCCAGCTGTATGTGTCCATGATAATTACACTGGCAAGAGGTACATCCAGCTCCACGTGTCCCTGATAATTAAAAAGACAAGAGCTGCATCCATCTCCACGTGTCCCTGATAATTACTCTGGAAAGAGGTGCATCCAGCTCCACGTGTCCCTGATCATTACTATGGTAAGAGGTGCATCCAGCTGCAGGTGACCCTGATCATTACCCTGGCCAGAGGTGCATCCAGCTTCAAGTGAACCTTATAATTACAGCGGCAAGAGTTACATCCAGCTGCAAGTGACCCTGATAATTACTCCGGCAAGAGGTGCATCCAGCTGCATGTGTCCCTGATAATTATTCCGGCAAGAGATGCATCCAGCTGTACGTGTCCCTGATAATTACTCGGCAAGAGGTGCATCCAGCTGCATGTGTCCCTGATAATTACTCCGGCAAGAGGAGCATCCAGCTACACGTGTCCCTGATAATTACTCCACCCTGATAATTACACCGGCCAGAGGTGCATCCAGCTGCAAGTGTCCCTGATAATTACTCTGGCAAGAGGTGCATCCAGCTGCAGGTGATCCTGATAATTACACCAGACAGAGGTGCATCCAGCTGCAAGTGACCCTGATAATTACTCCGGCAAGAGGTGCATCCAGCTGCACGTGTCCCTGATAATTACAAAGACACGAGGTGCGTCCAGCTGCACATGTCCCTGATAATTACTCCGGCAAGAGGTGCATCCAGCTGCAAGTGACCCTGATAATTACACTGGCAAGAGGTGAATCCAGCTGCACGTGTCCCTGATAATTATACCGGCAAGAGGTTCATCCAGCTGCAAGTGACCCTGATAATTACACCAGCAAAAGGTGCATCCAGCTGCATGTGTCCCTGATAATTACAGTGGCAAGAGGTGCATCCAGCTGCAGGTGACCCTGATAATTACATCAGCCAGAGGTGCATCCAGCTGCATGTGTCCCTGATAATTACTCTGGCAAGAGGTGCATCCAAATTCAAGTATTGCTGATAATTGCATTGGCAAGAGTTGTATCCAGCTGTATGTGTCCATGATAATTACACTGGCAAGAGGTGCATCCAGCTGCACGTATCCCTGATAAGTACTCTGGCAAAAGGTGTATCCACTGCACGTATCCCTGATAATTACTCCGGCAAGAGGAACATCCAGCTACACGTGTCGCATATAATTACACTGGCAAGAATTACATCCAGCTGCAAGTGACCCTGATAATTACACCGGCCAGAGGTGCATCCAGCTGCATGTGTCCCTGATAATTAATCTGGCAAGATTTGCATCCAGCTGAACGTGTCCCTGATAATTACTCTGGCAAGAGGTGCATCCAGCTGCACGGGTCCCTGATAATTACTCTGGCAAGAGGTGCATCCAGCTGCAAGTGACCCTGATAATTACACCGGCCAGGGGTGCATCCAGCTGCATGTGTCCCTGATAATTACTCTGGCAAGAGGTGCATCCAGCTGCAGGTGACCCTGATAATTACATCAGCCAGAGGTGCATCCAGCTGCATGTGTCCCTGATAATTACTCTTGATAAGAGGTGCATCCAACTTCAAGTATCGCTGATAATTACACTGGCAAGAGTTGCATGAATCTGTATGTGTCCATGATAATTACACTGGCAAGAGGTGCATCCAGCTGCAAGTGACCCTGATAATTACTCCGGCAAGAGGTGCATCCAGCTGCACGTGTCCCTGATAATTACAAAGACAAGAGGTGCATCCAGCTGCACATGTCCCTGATAATTACTCCGGCAAGAGGTGTATCCAGCTGCAAGTGACCCTGATAATTACACTGGCAAGAGGTGAATCCAGCTGCACGTGTCCCTGATAATTATACCGGCAAGAGGTTCATCCAGCTGCAAGTGACCCTGATAATTACACCAGCAAGAGGTGCATCCAGCTGCATGTGTCCCTGATAATTACTGTGGCAAGAGGTGCATCCAGCTGCAGGTGACCCTGATAATTACATCAGCCAGAGCTGCATCCAGCTGCAAGTGACCCTGATAATTACTCCGGCAAGAGGTGCATCCAGCTGCACGTGTCCCTGATAATGACTCCGGCAAAAGGTGCATCCAGCTGCAAGTGTCCCTGATAATTACTCTGGTAAGAGGTGCATCCAGCTGCAAGTGAACATTATAATTACACCGGCCAGAGTTGCATCCAGCTGCACGTGTCCCTGATAATTACTCCGGCAAGAGGTGCATCTAGCTGCATGTGTCCCTGATAATTACACTGGCAAGAGGTGCATCCAGCTGCACGTGACCCTGATAATTACATCAGCCAGAGGTGCATCCAGTTGCATGTGTCGCTGATAATTACTCTGGATAAGAGGTGCATCCAACTTCAAGTATCGCTGATAATTACACTGGCAAGAGTTGCATGAAGCTGTATGTGTCCATGATAATAACACTGGCAAGAGGTGCATCCAGCTCCACGTGTCCCTGATAATTAAAAAGACAAGAGGTGCATCGATCTGCACGTGTTCCTGATAATTACTCTGGCAAGAGGTGCATCCAGCTGCACGTGTCCCTGATCATTACTATGGTAAGAGGTGCATCCAGCTGCAGGTGACCCTGATAATTACACTGGCCAGAGGTGCATCCAGCTGCAAGTGAACCTTATAATTACAGCGGCAAGAGTTACATCCAGCTGCAAGTGACCCTGATAATTACTCCGGCAAGAGGTGCATCCAGCTGCATGTGTCCCTGATAATTATTCCGGCAAGAGATGCATCCAGCTGTACGTGTCCATGATAATTACAGTGGCAACAGGTGCATCCAGCTCCACGTGTCCCTGATAATTACTCTGGCAAGAGGTGCATCCAAATACAAGTATTGCTGATAATTGCATTGGCAAGAGTTGTATCCAGCTGTATGTGTCCATGATAATTACACTGGCAAGAGGTGCATCCAGCTGCACGTATCCCTGATAAGTACTCTGGCAAAAGGTGCATCCACTGCACGTATCCCTGATAATTACTCCGGCAAGAGGTGCATCCAGCTGCACGTGTCCCTGATAATTACAAAGACAAGAGGTGCATCCAGCTGCACATGTCCCTGATAATTACTCCGGCAAGAGGTGCATCCAGCTGCACGTGACCCTGATAATTACATCAGCCAGAGGTGCGTCCAGCTGCATGTGTCCCTGATAATTACTCTGGATAAGAGGTGCATCAAACTACAAGTATCGCTGATAATTACACTGGCAAGAGTTGCATCCAGCTGTATGTGTCCATGATAATTACACTGGCAAGAGGTACATCCAGCTCCACGTGTCCCTGATAATTAAAAAGACAAGAGCTGCATCCATCTCCACGTGTCCCTGATAATTACTCTGGCAAGAGGTGCATCCAGCTGCACGTGTCCCTGATCATTACTATGGTAAGAGGTGCATCCAGCTGCAGGTGACCCTGATCATTACCCTGGCCAGAGGTGCATCCAGCTTCAAGTGAACCTTATAATTACAGCGGCAAGAGTTACATCCAGCTGCAAGTGACCCTGAAAATTACTCCGGCAAGAGGTCCATCCAGCTGCATGTGTCCCTGATAATTATTCCGGCAAGAGATGCATCCAGCTGTACGTGTCCCTGATAATTACTCGGCAAGAGGAGCATCCAGCTGCATGTGTCCCTGATAATTACTCCGGCAAGAGGAGCATCCAGCTACACGTGTCCCTGATAATTACTCCACCCTGATAATTACACCGGCCAGAGGTGAATCCAGCTACACGTGTCCCAGATAATTACTCTGGCAAGAATTACATCCAGCTGCAAGTGACCCTGATAATTACACCGGCCAGAGATGCATCCAGCTGCATGTGTCCCTGATAATTAATCTGGCAAGATTTGCATCCAGCTGAACGTTTCCCTGATAATTACTCCGGCAAGAGGTGGATCCAGCTGCACGTGTCCCTGATAATTACTCCGGCAAGAGGTGCATCCAGCTGCATGGGTCCGTGATAATTACTCTGGCAAGAGGTGCATCAAACTACAAGTATCGCTGATAATTACACTGGCAAGAGTTGCATCCAGCTGTATGTGTCCATGATAATTACACTGGCAAGAGGTACATCCAGCTCCACGTGTCCCTGATAATTAAAAAGACAAGAGCTGCTTCCATCTCCACGTGTCCCTGATAATTACTCTGGAAAGAGGTGCATCCAGCTCCACGTGTCCCTGATCATTACTATGGTAAGAGGTGCATCCAGCTGCAGGTGACCCTGATCATTACCCTGGCCAGAGGTGCATCCAGCTTCAAGTGAACCTTATAATTACAGCGGCAAGAGTTACATCCAGCTGCAAGTGACCCTGATAATTACTCCGGCAAGAGGTGCATCCAGCTGCATGTGTCCCTGATAATTATTCCGGCAAGAGATGCATCCAGCTGTACGTGTCCCTGATAATTACTCGGCAAGAGGTGCATCCAGCTGCATGTGTCCCTGATAATTACTCCGGCAAGAGGAGCATCCAGCTACACGTGTCCCTGATAATTACTCCACCCTGATAATTACACCCGCCAGAGGTGCATCCAGCTGCAAGTGTCCCTGATAATTACTCTGGCAAGAGGTGCATCCAGCTGCAGGTGATCCTGATAATTACACCAGACAGAGGTGCATCCAGCTGCAAGTGACCCTGATAATTACTCCGGCAAGAGGTGCATCCAGCTGCACGTGTCCCTGATAATTACAAAGACACGAGGTGCGTCCAGCTGCACATGTCCCTGATAATTACTCCGGCAAGAGGTGCATCCAGCTGCAAGTGACCCTGATAATTACACTGGCAAGAGGTGAATCCAGCTGCACGTGTCCCTGATAATTATACCGGCAAGAGGTTCATCCAGCTGCAAGTGACCCTGATAATTACACCAGCAAAAGGTGCATCCAGCTGCATGTGTCCCTGATAATTACACCGGCCAGAGGTGCATCCAGCTGCATGTGTCCCTGATAATTAATCTGGCAAGATTTGCATCCAGCTGAACGTTTCCCTGATAATTACTCCGGCAAGAGGTGGATCCAGCTGCACGTGTCCCTGATAATTACTCCGGCAAGAGGTGCATCCAGCTGCATGGGTCCGTGATAATTACTCTGGCAAGAGGTGCATCCAGCTGCAAGTGACCCTGATAATTACACCGGCCAGAGGTGCATCCAGCTGCATGTGTCACTGATAATTAATCTGGCAATATTTGCATCCAGCTCAACGTGTCCCTGATAATTACTCCGGCAAGAGGTGCATCCATCTGCACGTGTCCCTGATAATTACTCTGGCAAGAGGTGCATCCAGCTGCACGTGTCCCTGATCATTACTATGGTAAGAGGTGCATCCAGCTGCAGGTGACCCTGATAATTACAGCGGCAAGAGTTACATCCAGCTGCAAGTGACCCTGAGAATTACTCCGGCAAGAGGTGCATCCAGCTACATGTGTCCCTGATAATTATTCCGGCAAGAGATGCATCCAGCTGCACATGTCCCTGATAATTACTCCGGCAAGAGGTGCATACAGCTACACGTGTCCCTGATAATTATTCCACCCTGATAATTACACCGGGCAGAGGTGCATCCAGCTGCATGTGTCCCTGATAATTACACTGGCAAGATTTGCATCCAGCTGCAGGTGACCCTGATAATTACATCAGCCAGAGGTGCATCCAGCTGCATGTGTCCCTGATAATTACTCTGGCAAGAGATGCATCCAACTTCAAGTATCGCTGATAATTACACTGGCAAGAGTTGTATCCAGCTGTATGTGTCCATGATAATTACACTGGCAAGAGGTGCATCCAGCTGCACGTATCCCTGATAAGTACTCTGGCAAGAGGTGCATCGAGCTGCACGTGTCCCTGATAATTACTCCGGCAAGAGGTGCATCCAGCTGCAAGTGACCCTGATAATTACACTGGCAAGAGGTGAATCCACCTATATGTGTCCCTGATAATTACACCGGCAAGAGGTTTATCCAGCTGCAAGTGACCCTGATAATTACACCAGCAAGAGGTGCATCCAGCTGCATGTATCCCTGATAATTACTCCGGCAAGAGGAGCTTCCACCTACACTTGTCCCTGATAATTACTCCACCCTGATAATTACACCGGCCAGAGGTGCATCCAGCTGCATGTGTCCTTGATAATTACACTGGCAAGAATTGCATCCAGCTGCACGTGTCCCTGATAATTACTCCGGCAAGAGGTCCATCCAGCTGCATGTGTCCCTGATAATTATTCCGGCAAGAGATGCATCCAGCTGTACGTGTCCCTGATAATTACTCGGCAAGAGGTGCATCCAGCTGCATGTGTCCCTGATAATTACTCCGGCAAGAGGAGCATCCAGCTACACGTGTCCCTGATAATTACTCCACCCTGATAATTACACCGGCCAGAGGTGAATCCAGCTACACGTGTCCCAGATAATTACTCTGGCAAGAATTACATCCAGCTGCAAGTGACCCTGATAATTACACCGGCCAGAGATGCATCCAGCTGCATGTGTCCCTGATAATTAATCTGGCAAGATTTGCATCCAGCTGAACGTTTCCCTGATAATTACTCCGGCAAGAGGTGGATCCAGCTGCACGTGTCCCTGATAATTACTCCGGCAAGAGGTGCATCCAGCTGCATGGGTCCGTGATAATTACTCTGGCAAGAGGTGCATCCAGCTGCAAGTGACCCTGATAATTACACCGGCCAGAGGTGCATCCAGCTGCATGTTTCACTGATAATTAATCTGGCAATATTTGCATCCAGCTCAACGTGTCCCTGATAATTACTCCGGCAAGAGGTGCATCCATCTGCACGTGTCCCTGATAATTACTCTGGCAAGAGGTGCATCCAGCTGCACGTGTCCCTGATCATTACTATGGTAAGAGGTGCATCCAGCTGCAGGTGACCCTGATAATTACAGCGGCAAGAGTTACATCCAGCTGCAAGTGACCCTGAGAATTACTCCGGCAAGAGGTGCATCCAGCTACATGATGTCCCTGATAATTATTCCGGCAAGAGATGCATCCAGCTGCACATGTCCCTGATAATTACTCCGGCAAGAGGTGCATACAGCTACACGTGTCCCTGATAATTATTCCACCCTGATAATTACACCGGGCAGAGGTGCATCCAGCTGCATGTGTCCCTGATAATTACACTGGCAAGATTTGCATCCAGCTGCAGGTGACCCTGATAATTACATCAGCCAGAGGTGCATCCAGCTGCATGTGTCCCTGATAATTACTCTGGCAAGAGATGCATCCAACTTCAAGTATCGCTGATAATTACACTGGCAAGAGTTGTATCCAGCTGTATGTGTCCATGATAATTACACTGGCAAGAGGTGCATCCAGCTGCACGTATCCCTGATAAGTACTCTGGCAAGAGGTGCATCGAGCTGCACGTGTCCCTGATAATTACTCCGGCAAGAGGTGCATCCAGCTGCAAGTGACCCTGATAATTACACTGGCAAGAGGTGAATCCACCTACATGTGTCCCTGATAATTACACCGGCAAGAGGTTTATCCAGCTGCAAGTGACCCTGATAATTACACCAGCAAGAGGTGCATCCAGCTGCATGTATCCCTGATAATTACTCCGGCAAGAGGAGCTTCCACCTACACTTGTCCCTGACAATTACTCCACCCTGATAATTACACCGGCCAGAGGTGCATCCAGCTGCATGTGTCCTTGATAATTACACTGGCAAGAATTGCATCCAGCTGCACGTGTCCCTGATAATGACTCCGGCAAGAGGTGCATCCAGCTGCAAGTGTCCCTGATAATTACTCTGGTAAGAGGTGCATCCAGCTGCAAGTGAACATTATAATTACAACGGCCAGAGTTGCATCCAGCTGCACGTGTCCCTGATAATTACTCCGGCAAGAGGTGCATCTAGCTGCATGTGTCCCTGATAATTACACTGGCAAGAGGTGCATCCAGCTGCACGTGACCGTGATAATTACATCAGCCAGAGGTGCATCCAGTTGCATGTGTCCCTGATAATTACTCTGGATAAGAGGTGCATCCAACTTCAAGTATCGCTGATAATTACACTGGCAAGAGTTGCATGAAGCTGTATGTGTCCATGATAATTACACTGGCAAGAGGTGCATCCAGCTCCACGTGTCCCTGATAATTAAAAAGACAAGAGGTGCATCAATCTGCACGTGTTCCTGATAATTACTCTGGCAAGAGGTGCATCCAGCTGCACGTGTCCCTGATCATTACTATGGTAAGAGGTGCATCCAGCTGCAGGTGACCCTGATAATTACACTGGCCAGAGGTGCATCCAGCTGCAAGTGAACCTTATAATTACAGCGGCAAGAGTTACATCCAGCTGCAAGTGACCCTGATAATTACTCCGGCAAGAGGTGCATCCAGCTGCATGTGTCCCTGATAATTATTCCGGCAAGAGATGCATCCAGCTGTACGTTTCCCAGATAATTACAGTGGCAAGAGGTGCATCCAGCTCCACGTTTCCCTGATAATGACTCCGGCAAGAGGTGCATCCAGCTGCAAGTGTCCCTGATAATTACTCTGGCAAGAGGTGCATCCACTGCAGGTGATCCTGATAATTACACCAGACAGAGGTGCATCCAGCTGCAAGTGACCCTGATAATTACTCCGGCAAGAGGTGCATCCAGCTGCACGTGTCCCTGATAATTACAAAGACAAGAGGTGCATCCAGCTGCACATGTCACTGATAATTACTCCGGCAAGAGGTGCATCCAGCTGCACGTGACCCTGATAATTACATCAGCCAGTGGTGCGTCCAGCTGCATGTGTCCCTGATAATTACTCTGGATAAGAGGTGCATCAAACTACAAGTATCGCTGATAATTACACTGGCAAGAGTTGCATCCAGCTGTATGTGTCCATGATAATTACACTGGCAAGAGGTACATCCAGCTCCACGTGTCCCTGATAATTAAAAAGACAAGAGCTGCATCCATCTCCACGTGTCCCTGATAATTACTCTGGCAAGAGGTGCATCCAGCTGCACGTGTCCCTGATCATTACTATGGTAAGAGGTGCATCCAGCTGCAGGTGACCCTGATCATTACCCTGGCCAGAGGTGCATCCAGCTTCAAGTGAACCTTATAATTACAGCGGCAAGAGTTACATCCAGCTGCAAGTGACCCTGATAATTACTCCGGCAAGAGGTGCATCCAGCTGCATGTGTCCCTGATAATTATTCCGGCAAGAGATGCATCCAGCTGTACGTGTCCCTGATAATTACTCGGCAAGAGGTGCATCCAGCTGCATGTGTCCCTGATAATTACTCCGGCAAGAGGAGCATCCAGCTACACGTGTCCCTGATAATTACTCCACCCTGATAATTACACCGGCCAGAGGTGCATCCAGCTGCAAGTGTCCCTGATAATTACTCTGGCAAGAGGTGCATCCAGCTGCAGGTGATCCTGATAATTACACCAGACAGAGGTGCATCCAGCTGCAAGTGACCCTGATAATTACTCCGGCAAGAGGTGCATCCAGCTGCACGTGTCCCTGATAATTACAAAGACACGAGGTGCGTCCAGCTGCACATGTCCCTGATAATTACTCCGGCAAGAGGTGCATCCAGCTGCAAGTGACCCTGATAATTACACTGGCAAGAGCTGAATCCAGCTGCACGTGTCCCTGATAATTATACCGGCAAGAGGTTCATCCAGCTGCAAGTGACCCTGATAATTACACCAGCAAAAGGTGCATCCAGCTGCATGTGTCCCTGATAATTACAGTGGCAAGAGGTGCATCCAGCTGCAGGTGACCCTGATAATTACATCAGCCAGAGGTGCATCCAGCTGCATGTGTCCCTGATAATTACCCTGGCAAGAGGTGCATCCAAATACAAGTATTGCTGATAATTGCATTGGCAAGAGTTGTATCCAGCTGTATGTGTCCATGATAATTACACTGGCAAGAGGTGCATCCAGCTGCACGTATCCCTGATAAGTACTCTGGCAAAAGGTGTATCCACTGCACGTATCCCTGATAATTACTCCGGCAAGAGGAACATCCAGCTACACGTGTCGCAGATAATTACACTGGCAAGAATTACATCCAGCTGCAAGTGACCCTGATAATTACACCGGCCAGAGGTGCATCCAGCTGCATGTGTCCCTGATAATTAATCTGGCAAGATTTGCATCCAGCTGAACGTGTCCCTGATAATTACTCTGGCAAGAGGTGCATCCAGCTGAAACTGACCCTGATAATTACACCGGCCAGAGGTGCATCCAGCTGCATGTGTCCCTGATAATTATTCTGGCAAGAGGTGCATCCAGCTGCACGTGACCCTGATAATTACATCAGCCAGAGGTGCGTCCAGCTGCATGTGTCCCTGATAATTACTCTGGATAAGAGGTGCATCAAACTACAAGTATCGCTGATAATTACACTGGCAAGAGTTGCATCCAGCTGTATGTGTCCATGATAATTACACTGGCAAGAGGTACATCCAGCTCCACGTGTCCCTGATAATTAAAAAGACAAGAGCTGCATCCATCTCCACGTGTCCCTGATAATTACTCTGGCAAGAGGTGCATCCAGCTGCACGTGTCCCTGATCATTACTATGGTAAGAGGTGCATCCAGCTGCAGGTGACCCTGATCATTACCCTGGCCAGAGGTGCATCCAGCTTCAAGTGAACATTATAATTACAACGGCCAGAGTTGCATCCAGCTGCACGTGTCCCTGATAATTACTCCGGCAAGAGGTGCATCTAGCTGCATGTGTCCCTGATAATTACACTGGCAAGAGGTGCATCCAGCTGCACGTGACCCTGATAATTATATCAGCCAGAGGTGCATCCAGTTGCATGTGTCCCTAATAATTACTCTGGATAAGAGGTGCATTCAACTTCAAGTATCGCTGATAATTACACTGGCAAGAGTTGCATGAAGCTGTATGTGTCCATGATAATTACACTGGCAAGAGGTGCATCAATCTGCACGTGTTCCTGATAATTACTCTGGCAAGAGGTGCATCCAGCTGCACGTGTCCCTGATCATTACTATGGTAAGAGGTGCATCCAGCTGCAGGTGACCCTGATAATTACACTGGCCAGAGGTGCATCCAGCTGCAAGTGAACCTTATAATTACAGCGGCAAGAGTTACATCCAGCTGCAAGTGACCCTGATAATTACTCCGGCAAGAGGTGCATCCAGCTGCATGTGTCCCTGATAATTATTCCGGCAAGAGATGCATCCAGCTGTACGTGTCCCTGATAATTACAGTGGCAAGAGGTGCATCCAGCTCCACGTTTCCCTGATAATGACTCCGGCAAGAGGTGCATCCAGCTGCTAGTGTCCCTGATAATTACTCTGGCAAGAGGTGCATCCACTGCAGGTGATCCTGATAATTACACCAGACAGAGGTGCATCCAGCTGCAAGTGACCCTGATAATTAGTCCGGCAAGAGGTGCATCCAGCTGCACGTGTCCCTGATAATTACAAAGACAAGAGGTGCATCCAGCTGCACATGTCCCTGATAATTACTCCGGCAAGAGGTGCATCCAGCTGCACGTGACCCTGATAATTACATCAGCCAGAGGTGCGTCCAGCTGCATGTGTCCCTGATAATTACTCTGGATAAGAGGTGCATCAAACTACAAGTATCGCTGATAATTACACTGGCAAGAGTTGCATCCAGCTGTATGTGTCCATGATAATTACACTGGCAAGAGGTACATCCAGCTCCACGTGTCCCTGATAATTAAAAAGACAAGAGCTGCATCCATCTCCACGTGTCCCTGATAATTACACTGGCAAGATTTGCATCCAGCTGCAGGTGACCCTGATAATTACATCAGCCAGAGGTGCATCCAGCTGCATGTGTCCCTGATAATTACTCTGGCAAGAGATGCATCCAACTTCAAGTATCGCTGATAATTACACTGGCAAGAGTTGTATCCAGCTGTATGTGTCCATGATAATTACACTGGCAAGAGGTGCATCCAGCTGCACGTATCCCTGATAAGTACTCTGGCAAGAGGTGCATCGAGCTGCACGTGTCCCTGATAATTACTCCGGCAAGAGGTGCATCCAGCTGCAAGTGACCCTGATAATTACACTGGCAAGAGGTGAATCCACCTACATGTGTCCCTGATAATTACACCGGCAAGAGGTTTATCCAGCTGCAAGTGACCCTGATAATTACACCAGCAAGAGGTGCATCCAGCTGCATGTATCCCTGATAATTACTCCGGCAAGAGGAGCTTCCACCTACACTTGTCCCTGACAATTACTCCACCCTGATAATTACACCGGCCAGAGGTGCATCCAGCTGCATGTGTCCTTGATAATTACACTGGCAAGAATTGCATCCAGCTGCACGTGTCCCTGATAATGACTCCGGCAAGAGGTGCATCCAGCTGCAAGTGTCCCTGATAATTACTCTGGTAAGAGGTGCATCCAGCTGCAAGTGAACATTATAATTACAACGGCCAGAGTTGCATCCAGCTGCACGTGTCCCTGATAATTACTCCGGCAAGAGGTGCATCTAGCTGCATGTGTCCCTGATAATTACACTGGCAAGAGGTGCATCCAGCTGCACGTGACCGTGATAATTACATCAGCCAGAGGTGCATCCAGTTGCATGTGTCCCTGATAATTACTCTGGATAAGAGGTGCATCCAACTTCAAGTATCGCTGATAATTACACTGGCAAGAGTTGCATGAAGCTGTATGTGTCCATGATAATTACACTGGCAAGAGGTGCATCCAGCTCCACGTGTCCCTGATAATTAAAAAGACAAGAGGTGCATCAATCTGCACGTGTTCCTGATAATTACTCTGGCAAGAGGTGCATCCAGCTGCACGTGTCCCTGATCATTACTATGGTAAGAGGTGCATCCAGCTGCAGGTGACCCTGATAATTACACTGGCCAGAGGTGCATCCAGCTGCAAGTGAACCTTATAATTACAGCGGCAAGAGTTACATCCAGCTGCAAGTGACCCTGATAATTACTCCGGCAAGAGGTGCATCCAGCTGCATGTGTCCCTGATAATTATTCCGGCAAGAGATGCATCCAGCTGTACGTTTCCCAGATAATTACAGTGGCAAGAGGTGCATCCAGCTCCACGTTTCCCTGATAATGACTCCGGCAAGAGGTGCATCCAGCTGCAAGTGTCCCTGATAATTACTCTGGCAAGAGGTGCATCCACTGCAGGTGATCCTGATAATTACACCAGACAGAGGTGCATCCAGCTGCAAGTGACCCTGATAATTACTCCGGCAAGAGGTGCATCCAGCTGCACGTGTCCCTGATAATTACAAAGACAAGAGGTGCATCCAGCTGCACATGTCCCTGATAATTACTCCGGCAAGAGGTGCATCCAGCTGCACGTGACCCTGATAATTACATCAGCCAGTGGTGCGTCCAGCTGCATGTGTCCCTGATAATTACTCTGGATAAGAGGTGCATCAAACTACAAGTATCGCTGATAATTACACTGGCAAGAGTTGCATCCAGCTGTATGTGTCCATGATAATTACACTGGCAAGAGATACATCCAGCTCCACGTGTCCCTGATAATTAAAAAGACAAGAGCTGCATCCATCTCCACGTGTCCCTGATAATTACTCTGGCAAGAGGTGCATCCAGCTGCACGTGTCCCTGATCATTACTATGGTAAGAGGTGCATCCAGCTGCAGGTGACCCTGATCATTACCCTGGCCAGAGGTGCATCCAGCTTCAAGTGAACCTTATAATTACAGCGGCAAGAGTTACATCCAGCTGCAAGTGACCCTGATAATTACTCCGGCAAGAGGTGCATCCAGCTGCATGTGTCCCTGATAATTATTCCGGCAAGAGATGCATCCAGCTGTACGTGTCCCTGATAATTACTCGGCAAGAGGTGCATCCAGCTGCATGTGTCCCTGATAATTACTCCGGCAAGAGGAGCATCCAGCTACACGTGTCACTGATAATTACTCCACACTGATAATTACACCGGCCAGAGGTGCATCCAGCTGCAAGTGTCCCTGATAATTACTCTGGCAAGAGGTGCATCCAGCTGCAGGTGATCCTGATAATTACACCAGACAGAGGTGCATCCAGCTGCAAGTGACCCTGATAATTACTCCGGCAAGAGGTGCATCCAGCTGCACGTGTCCCTGATAATTACAAAGACACGAGGTGCGTACAGCTGCACATGTCCCTGATAATTACTCCGGCAAGAGGTGCATCCAGCTGCAAGTGACCCTGATATTTACACTGTCAAGAGCTGAATCCAGCTGCACGTGTCCCTGATAATTATACCGGCAAGAGGTTCATCCAGCTGCAAGTGACCCTGATAATTACACCAGCAAAAGGTGCATCCAGTTGCATGTGTCCCTGATAATTACAGTGGCAAGAGGTGCATCCAGCTGCAGGTGACCCTGATAATTACATCAGCCAGAGGTGCATCCAGCTGCATGTGTCCCTGATAATTACTCTGGCAAGAGTTGCATCCAAATACAAGTATTGCTGATAATTGCATTGGCAAGAGTTGTATCCAGCTGTATGTGTCCATGATAATTACACTGGCAAGAGGTGCATCCAGCTGCACGTATCCCTGATAAGTACTCTGGCAAAAGGTGTATCCACTGCACGTATCCCTGATAATTACTCCGGCAAGAGGAACATCCAGCTACACGTGTCGCAGATAATTACACTGGCAAGAATTACATCCAGC
This sequence comes from Narcine bancroftii, assembly GCF_036971445.1. NCBI lineage: Eukaryota > Metazoa > Chordata > Chondrichthyes > Torpediniformes > Narcinidae > Narcine > Narcine bancroftii. Next base: position 39,920,858 of record NC_091481.1, read on the forward strand.
TGCAAGTGACCCTGATAATTACACCGGCCAGAGGTGCATCCAGCTGCATGTGTCCCTGATAATTAATCTGGCAAGATTTGCATCCAGCTGAACGTGTCCCTGATAATTACTCTGGCAAGAGGTGCATCCAGCTGAAACTGACCCTGATAATTACACCGGCCAGAGGTGCATCCAGCTGCATGTGTCCCTGATAATTATTCTGGCAAGAGGTGCATCCAGCTGCACGTGACCCTGATAATTACATCAGCCAGAGGTGCGTCCAGCTGCATGTGTCCCTGATAATTACTCTGGATAAGAGGTGCATCAAACTACAAGTATCGCTGATAATTACACTGGCAAGAGTTGCATCCAGCTGTATGTGTCCATGATAATTACACTGGCAAGAGGTACATCCAGCTCCACGTGTCCCTGATAATTAAAAAGACAAGAGCTGCATCCATCTCCACGTGTCCCTGATAATTACTCTGGCAAGAGGTGCATCCAGCTGCACGTGTCCCTGATCATTACTATGGTAAGAGGTGCATCCAGCTGCAGGTGACCCTGATCATTACCCTGGCCAGAGGTGCATCCAGCTTCAAGTGAACATTATAATTACAACGGCCAGAGTTGCATCCAGCTGCACGTGTCCCTGATAATTACTCCGGCAAGAGGTGCATCTAGCTGCATGTGTCCCTGATAATTACATTGGCAAGAGGTGCATCCAGCTGCACGTGACCCTGATAATTATATCAGCCAGAGGTGCATCCAGTTGCATGTGTCCCTAATAATTACTCTGGATAAGAGGTGCATCCAACTTCAAGTATCGCTGATAATTACACTGGCAAGAGTTGCATGAAGCTGTATGTGTCCATGATAATTACACTGGCAAGAGGTGCATCAATCTGCACGTGTTCCTGATAATTACTCTGGCAAGAGGTGCATCCAGCTGCACGTGTCCCTGATCATTACTATGGTAAGAGGTGCATCCAGCTGCAGGTGACCCTGATAATTACACTGGCCAGAGGTGCATCCAGCTGCAAGTGAACCTTATAATTACAGCGGCAAGAGTTACATCCAGCTGCAAGTGACCCTGATAATTACTCCAGCAAGAGGTGCATCCAGCTGCATGTGTCCCTGATAATTATTCCGGCAAGAGATGCATCCAGCTGTACGTGTCCCTGATAATTACAGTGGCAAGAGGTGCATCCAGCTCCACGTTTCCCTGATAATGACTCCGGCAAGAGGTGCATCCAGCTGCTAGTGTCCCTGATAATTACTCTGGCAAGAGGTGCATCCACTGCAGGTGATCCTGATAATTACACCAGACAGAGGTGCATCCAGCTGCAAGTGACCCTGATAATTACTCCGGCAAGAGGTGCATCCAGCTGCACGTGTCCCTGATAATTACAAAGACAAGAGGTGCATCCAGCTGCACATGTCCCTGATAATTACTCCGGCAAGAGGTGCATCCAGCTGCACGTGACCCTGATAATTACATCAGCCAGAGGTGCGTCCAGCTGCATGTGTCCCTGATAATTACTCTGGATAAGAGGTGCATCAAACTACAAGTATCGCTGATAATTACACTGGCAAGAGTTGCATCCAGCTGTATGTGTCCATGATAATTACACTGGCAAGAGGTACATCCAGCTCCACGTGTCCCTGATAATTAAAAAGACAAGAGCTGCATCCATCTCCACGTGTCCCTGATAATTACTCTGGCAAGAGGTGCATCCAGCTGCACGTGTCCCTGATCATTACTATGGTAAGAGGTGCATCCAACTGCAGGTGACCCTGATCATTACCCTGGCCAGAGGTGCATCCAGCTTCAAGTGAACCTTATAATTACAGCGGCAAGAGTTACATCCAGCTGCAAGTGACCCTGAAAATTACTCCGGCAAGAGGTCCATCCAGCTGCATGTGTCCCTGATAATTATTCCGGCAAGAGATGCATCCAGCTGTACGTGTCCCTGATAATTACTCGGCAAGAGGAGCATCCAGCTGCATGTGTCCCTGATAATTACTCCGGCAAGAGGAGCATCCAGCTACACGTGTCCCTGATAATTACTCCACCCTGATAATTACACCGGCCAGAGGTGAATCCAGCTACACGTGTCCCAGATAATTACTCTGGCAAGAATTACATCCAGCTGCAAGTGACCCTGATAATTACACCGGCCAGAGATGCATCCAGCTGCATGTGTCCCTGATAATTAATCTGGCAAGATTTGCATCCAGCTGAACGTTTCCCTGATAATTACTCCGGCAAGAGGTGGATCCAGCTGCACGTGTCCCTGATAATTACTCCGGCAAGAGGTGCATCCAGCTGCATGGGTCCGTGATAATTACTCTGGCAAGAGGTGCATCAAACTACAAGTATCGCTGATAATTACACTGGCAAGAGTTGCATCCAGCTGTATGTGTCCATGATAATTACACTGGCAAGAGGTACATCCAGCTCCACGTGTCCCTGATAATTAAAAAGACAAGAGCTGCATCCATCTCCACGTGTCCCTGATAATTACTCTGGAAAGAGGTGCATCCAGCTCCACGTGTCCCTGATCATTACTATGGTAAGAGGTGCATCCAGCTGCAGGTGACCCTGATCATTACCCTGGCCAGAGGTGCATCCAGCTTCAAGTGAACCTTATAATTACAGCGGCAAGAGTTACATCCAGCTGCAAGTGACCCTGATAATTACTCCGGCAAGAGGTGCATCCAGCTGCATGTGTCCCTGATAATTATTCCGGCAAGAGATGCATCCAGCTGTACGTGTCCCTGATAATTACTCGGCAAGAGGTGCATCCAGCTGCATGTGTCCCTGATAATTACTCCGGCAAGAGGAGCATCCAGCTACACGTGTCCCTGATAATTACTCCACCCTGATAATTACACCGGCCAGAGGTGCATCCAGCTGCAAGTGTCCCTGATAATTACTCTGGCAAGAGGTGCATCCAGCTGCAGGTGATCCTGATAATTACACCAGACAGAGGTGCATCCAGCTGCAAGTGACCCTGATAATTACTCCGGCAAGAGGTGCATCCAGCTGCACGTGTCCCTGATAATTACAAAGACACGAGGTGCGTCCAGCTGCACATGTCCCTGATAATTACTCCGGCAAGAGGTGCATCCAGCTGCAAGTGACCCTGATAATTACACTGGCAAGAGGTGAATCCAGCTGCACGTGTCCCTGATAATTATACCGGCAAGAGGTTCATCCAGCTGCAAGTGACCCTGATAATTACACCAGCAAAAGGTGCATCCAGCTGCATGTGTCCCTGATAATTACAGTGGCAAGAGGTGCATCCAGCTGCAGGTGACCCTGATAATTACATCAGCCAGAGGTGCATCCAGCTGCATGTGTCCCTGATAATTACTCTGGCAAGAGGTGCATCCAAATTCAAGTATTGCTGATAATTGCATTGGCAAGAGTTGTATCCAGCTGTATGTGTCCATGATAATTACAATGGCAAGAGGTGCATCCAGCTGCACGTATCCCTGATAAGTACTCTGGCAAAAGGTGTATCCACTGCACGTATCCCTGATAATTACTCCGGCAAGAGGAACATCCAGCTACACGTGTCGCAGATAATTACACTGGCAAGAATTACATCCAGCTGCAAGTGACCCTGATAATTACACCGGCCAGAGGTGCATCCAGCTGCATGTGTCCCTGATAATTAATCTGGCAAGATTTGCATCCAGCTGAACGTGTCCCTGATAATTACTCTGGCAAGAGGTGCATCCAGCTGCACGGGTCCCTGATAATTACTCTGGCAAGAGGTGCATCCAGCTGCAAGTGACCCTGATAATTACACCGGCCAGGGGTGCATCCAGCTGCATGTGTCCCTGATAATTACTCTGGCAAGAGGTGCATCCAGCTGCAGGTGACCCTGATAATTACATCAGCCAGAGGTGCATCCAGCTGCATGTGTCCCTGATAATTACTCTTGATAAGAGGTGCATCCAACTTCAAGTATCGCTGATAATTACACTGGCAAGAGTTGCATGAATCTGTATGTGTCCATGATAATTACACTGGCAAGAGGTGCATCCAGCTGCAAGTGACCCTGATAATTACTCCGGCAAGAGGTGCATCCAGCTGCACGTGTCCCTGATAATTACAAAGACAAGAGGTGCATCCAGCTGCACATGTCCCTGATAATTACTCCGGCAAGAGGTGTATCCAGCTGCAAGTGACCCTGATAATTACACTGGCAAGAGGTGAATCCAGCTGCACGTGTCCCTGATAATTATACCGGAAAGAGGTTCATCCAGCTGCAAGTGACCCTGATAATTACACCAGCAAGAGGTGCATCCAGCTGCATGTGTCCCTGATAATTACTGTGGCAAGAGGTGCATCCAGCTGCAGGTGACCCTGATAATTACATCAGCCAGAGCTGCATCCAGCTGCAAGTGACCCTGATAATTACTCCGGCAAGAGGTGCATCCAGCTGCACGTGTCCCTGATAATGACTCCGGCAAAAGGTGCATCCAGCTGCAAGTGTCCCTGATAATTACTCTGGTAAGAGGTGCATCCAGCTGCAAGTGAACATTATAATTACACCGGCCAGAGTTGCATCCAGCTGCACGTGTCCCTGATAATTACTCCGGCAAGAGGTGCATCTAGCTGCATGTGTCCCTGATAATTACACTGGCAAGAGGTGCATCCAGCTGCACGTGACCCTGATAATTACATCAGCCAGAGGTGCATCCAGTTGCATGTGTCGCTGATAATTACTCTGGATAAGAGGTGCATCCAACTTCAAGTATCGCTGATAATTACACTGGCAAGAGTTGCATGAAGCTGTATGTGTCCATGATAATAACACTGGCAAGAGGTGCATCCAGCTCCACGTGTCCCTGATAATTAAAAAGACAAGAGGTGCATCGATCTGCACGTGTTCCTGATAATTACTCTGGCAAGAGGTGCATCCAGCTGCACGTGTCCCTGATCATTACTATGGTAAGAGGTGCATCCAGCTGCAGGTGACCCTGATAATTACACTGGCCAGAGGTGCATCCAGCTGCAAGTGAACCTTATAATTACAGCGGCAAGAGTTACATCCAGCTGCAAGTGACCCTGATAATTACTCCGGCAAGAGGTGCATCCAGCTGCATGTGTCCCTGATAATTATTCCGGCAAGAGATGCATCCAGCTGTACGTGTCCATGATAATTACAGTGGCAACAGGTGCATCCAGCTCCACGTGTCCCTGATAATTACTCTGGCAAGAGGTGCATCCAAATACAAGTATTGCTGATAATTGCATTGGCAAGAGTTGTATCCAGCTGTATGTGTCCATGATAATTACACTGGCAAGAGGTGCATCCAGCTGCACGTATCCCTGATAAGTACTCTGGCAAAAGGTGCATCCACTGCACGTATCCCTGATAATTACTCCGGCAAGAGGTGCATCCAGCTGCACGTGTCCCTGATAATTACAAAGACAAGAGGTGCATCCAGCTGCACATGTCCCTGATAATTACTCCGGCAAGAGGTGCATCCAGCTGCACGTGACCCTGATAATTACATCAGCCAGAGGTGCGTCCAGCTGCATGTGTCCCTGATAATTACTCTGGATAAGAGGTGCATCAAACTACAAGTATCGCTGATAATTACACTGGCAAGAGTTGCATCCAGCAGTATGTGTCCATGATAATTACACTGGCAAGAGGTACATCCAGCTCCACGTGTCCCTGATAATTAAAAAGACAAGAGCTGCATCCATCTCCACGTGTCCCTGATAATTACTCTGGCAAGAGGTGCATCCAGCTGCACGTGTCCCTGATCATTACTATGGTAAGAGGTGCATCCAGCTGCAGGTGACCCTGATCATTACCCTGGCCAGAGGTGCATCCAGCTTCAAGTGAACCTTATAATTACAGCGGCAAGAGTTACATCCAGCTGCAAGTGACCCTGAAAATTACTCCGGCAAGAGGTCCATCCAGCTGCATGTGTCCCTGATAATTATTCCGGCAAGAGATGCATCCAGCTGTACGTGTCCCTGATAATTACTCGGCAAGAGGAGCATCCAGCTGCATGTGTCCCTGATAATTACTCCGGCAAGAGGAGCATCCAGCTACACGTGTCCCTGATAATTACTCCACCCTGATAATTACACCGGCCAGAGGTGAATCCAGCTACACGTGTCCCAGATAATTACTCTGGCAAGAATTACATCCAGCTGCAAGTGACCCTGATAATTACACCGGCCAGAGATGCATCCAGCTGCATGTGTCCCTGATAATTAATCTGGCAAGATTTGCATCCAGCTGAACGTTTCCCTGATAATTACTCCGGCAAGAGGTGGATCCAGCTGCACGTGTCCCTGATAATTACTCCGGCAAGAGGTGCATCCAGCTGCATGGGTCCGTGATAATTACTCTGGCAAGAGGTGCATCAAACTACAAGTATCGCTGATAATTACACTGGCAAGAGTTGCATCCAGCTGTATGTGTCCATGATAATTACACTGGCAAGAGGTACATCCAGCTCCACGTGTCCCTGATAATTAAAAAGACAAGAGCTGCTTCCATCTCCACGTGTCCCTGATAATTACTCTGGAAAGAGGTGCATCCAGCTCCACGTGTCCCTGATCATTACTATGGTAAGAGGTGCATCCAGCTGCAGGTGACCCTGATCATTACCCTGGCCAGAGGTGCATCCAGCTTCAAGTGAACCTTATAATTACAGCGGCAAGAGTTACATCCAGCTGCAAGTGACCCTGATAATTACTCCGGCAAGAGGTGCATCCAGCTGCATGTGTCCCTGATAATTATTCCGGCAAGAGATGCATCCAGCTGTACGTGTCCCTGATAATTACTCGGCAAGAGGTGCATCCAGCTGCATGTGTCCCTGATAATTACTCCGGCAAGAGGAGCATCCAGCTACACGTGTCCCTGATAATTACTCCACCCTGATAATTACACCGGCCAGAGGTGCATCCAGCTGCAAGTGTCCCTGATAATTACTCTGGCAAGAGGTGCATCCAGCTGCAGGTGATCCTGATAATTACACCAGACAGAGGTGCATCCAGCTGCAAGTGACCCTGATAATTACTCCGGCAAGAGGTGCATCCAGCTGCACGTGTCCCTGATAATTACAAAGACACGAGGTGCGTCCAGCTGCACATGTCCCTGATAATTACTCCGGCAAGAGGTGCATCCAGCTGCAAGTGACCCTGATAATTACACTGGCAAGAGGTGAATCCAGCTGCACGTGTCCCTGATAATTATACCGGCAAGAGGTTCATCCAGCTGCAAGTGACCCTGATAATTACACCAGCAAAAGGTGCATCCAGCTGCATGTGTCCCTGATAATTACACCGGCCAGAGGTGCATCCAGCTGCATGTGTCCCTGATAATTAATCTGGCAAGATTTGCATCCAGCTGAACGTTTCCCTGATAATTACTCCGGCAAGAGGTGGATCCAGCTGCACGTGTCCCTGATAATTACTCCGGCAAGAGGTGCATCCAGCTGCATGGGTCCGTGATAATTACTCTGGCAAGAGGTGCATCCAGCTGCAAGTGACCCTGATAATTACACCGGCCAGAGGTGCATCCAGCTGCATGTGTCACTGATAATTAATCTGGCAATATTTGCATCCAGCTCAACGTGTCCCTGATAATTACTCCGGCAAGAGGTGCATCCATCTGCACGTGTCCCTGATAATTACTCTGGCAAGAGGTGCATCCAGCTGCACGTGTCCCTGATCATTACTATGGTAAGAGGTGCATCCAGCTGCAGGTGACCCTGATAATTACAGCGGCAAGAGTTACATCCAGCTGCAAGTGACCCTGAGAATTACTCCGGCAAGAGGTGCATCCAGCTACATGTGTCCCTGATAATTATTCCGGCAAGAGATGCATCCAGCTGCACATGTCCCTGATAATTACTCCGGCAAGAGGTGCATACAGCTACACGTGTCCCTGATAATTATTCCACCCTGATAATTACACCGGGCAGAGGTGCATCCAGCTGCATGTGTCCCTGATAATTACACTGGCAAGATTTGCATCCAGCTGCAGGTGACCCTGATAATTACATCAGCCAGAGGTGCATCCAGCTGCATGTGTCCCTGATAATTACTCTGGCAAGAGATGCATCCAACTTCAAGTATCGCTGATAATTACACTGGCAAGAGTTGTATCCAGCTGTATGTGTCCATGATAATTACACTGGCAAGAGGTGCATCCAGTTGCACGTATCCCTGATAAGTACTCTGGCAAGAGGTGCATCGAGCTGCACGTGTCCCTGATAATTACTCCGGCAAGAGGTGCATCCAGCTGCAAGTGACCCTGATAATTACACTGGCAAGAGGTGAATCCACCTACATGTGTCCCTGATAATTACACCGGCAAGAGGTTTATCCAGCTGCAAGTGACCCTGATAATTACACCAGCAAGAGGTGCATCCAGCTGCATGTATCCCTGATAATTACTCCGGCAAGAGGAGCTTCCACCTACACTTGTCCCTGATAATTACTCCACCCTGATAATTACACCGGCCAGAGGTGCATCCAGCTGCATGTGTCCTTGATAATTACACTGGCAAGAATTGCATCCAGCTGCACGTGTCCCTGATAATTACTCCGGCAAGAGGTCCATCCAGCTGCATGTGTCCCTGATAATTATTCCGGCAAGAGATGCATCCAGCTGTACGTGTCCCTGATAATTACTCGGCAAGAGGTGCATCCAGCTGCATGTGTCCCTGATAATTACTCCGGCAAGAGGAGCATCCAGCTACACGTGTCCCTGATAATTACTCCACCCTGATAATTACACCGGCCAGAGGTGAATCCAGCTACACGTGTCCCAGATAATTACTCTGGCAAGAATTACATCCAGCTGCAAGTGACCCTGATAATTACACCGGCCAGAGATGCATCCAGCTGCATGTGTCCCTGATAATTAATCTGGCAAGATTTGCATCCAGCTGAACGTTTCCCTGATAATTACTCCGGCAAGAGGTGGATCCAGCTGCACGTGTCCCTGATAATTACTCCGGCAAGAGGTGCATCCAGCTGCATGGGTCCGTGATAATTACTCTGGCAAGAGGTGCATCCAGCTGCAAGTGACCCTGATAATTACACCGGCCAGAGGTGCATCCAGCTGCATGTGTCACTGATAATTAATCTGGCAATATTTGCATCCAGCTCAACGTGTCCCTGATAATTACTCCGGCAAGAGGTGCATCCATCTGCACGTGTCCCTGATAATTACTCTGGCAAGAGGTGCATCCAGCTGCACGTGTCCCTGATCATTACTATGGTAAGAGGTGCATCCAGCTGCAGGTGACCCTGATAATTACAGCGGCAAGAGTTACATCCAGCTGCAAGTGACCCTGAGAATTACTCCGGCAAGAGGTGCATCCAGCTACATGATGTCCCTGATAATTATTCCGGCAAGAGATGCATCCAGCTGCACATGTCCCTGATAATTACTCCGGCAAGAGGTGCATACAGCTACACGTGTCCCTGATAATTATTCCACCCTGATAATTACACCGGGCAGAGGTGCATCCAGCTGCATGTGTCCCTGATAATTACACTGGCAAGATTTGCATCCAGCTGCAGGTGACCCTGATAATTACATCAGCCAGAGGTGCATCCAGCTGCATGTGTCCCTGATAATTACTCTGGCAAGAGATGCATCCAACTTCAAGTATCGCTGATAATTACACTGGCAAGAGTTGTATCCAGCTGTATGTGTCCATGATAATTACACTGGCAAGAGGTGCATCCAGCTGCACGTATCCCTGATAAGTACTCTGGCAAGAGGTGCATCGAGCTGCACGTGTCCCTGATAATTACTCCGGCAAGAGGTGCATCCAGCTGCAAGTGACCCTGATAATTACACTGGCAAGAGGTGAATCCACCTACATGTGTCCCTGATAATTACACCGGCAAGAGGTTTATCCAGCTGCAAGTGACCCTGATAATTACACCAGCAAGAGGTGCATCCAGCTGCATGTATCCCTGATAATTACTCCGGCAAGAGGAGCTTCCACCTACACTTGTCCCTGACAATTACTCCACCCTGATAATTACACCGGCCAGAGGTGCATCCAGCTGCATGTGTCCTTGATAATTACACTGGCAAGAATTGCATCCAGCTGCACGTGTCCCTGATAATGACTCCGGCAAGAGGTGCATCCAGCTGCAAGTGTCCCTGATAATTACTCTGGTAAGAGGTGCATCCAGCTGCAAGTGAACATTATAATTACAACGGCCAGAGTTGCATCCAGCTGCACGTGTCCCTGATAATTACTCCGGCAAGAGGTGCATCTAGCTGCATGTGTCCCTGATAATTACACTGGCAAGAGGTGCATCCAGCTGCACGTGACCGTGATAATTACATCAGCAAGAGGTGCATCCAGTTGCATGTGTCCCTGATAATTACTCTGGATAAGAGGTGCATCCAACTTCAAGTATCGCTGATAATTACACTGGCAAGAGTTGCATGAAGCTGTATGTGTCCATGATAATTACACTGGCAAGAGGTGCATCCAGCTCCACGTGTCCCTGATAATTAAAAAGACAAGAGGTGCATCAATCTGCACGTGTTCCTGATAATTACTCTGGCAAGAGGTGCATCCAGCTGCACGTGTCCCTGATCATTACTATGGTAAGAGGTGCATCCAGCTGCAGGTGACCCTGATAATTACACTGGCCAGAGGTGCATCCAGCTGCAAGTGAACCTTATAATTACAGCGGCAAGAGTTACATCCAGCTGCAAGTGACCCTGATAATTACTCCGGCAAGAGGTGCATCCAGCTGCATGTGTCCCTGATAATTATTCCGGCAAGAGATGCATCCAGCTGTACGTTTCCCAGATAATTACAGTGGCAAGAGGTGCATCCAGCTCCACGTTTCCCTGATAATGACTCCGGCAAGAGGTGCATCCAGCTGCAAGTGTCCCTGATAATTACTCTGGCAAGAGGTGCATCCACTGCAGGTGATCCTGATAATTACACCAGACAGAGGTGCATCCAGCTGCAAGTGACCCTGATAATTACTCCGGCAAGAGGTGCATCCAGCTGCACGTGTCCCTGATAATTACAAAGACAAGAGGTGCATCCAGCTGCACATGTCACTGATAATTACTCCGGCAAGAGGTGCATCCAGCTGCACGTGACCCTGATAATTACATCAGCCAGTGGTGCGTCCAGCTGCATGTGTCCCTGATAATTACTCTGGATAAGAGGTGCATCAAACTACAAGTATCGCTGATAATTACACTGGCAAGAGTTGCATCCAGCTGTATGTGTCCATGATAATTACACTGGCAAGAGGTACATCCAGCTCCACGTGTCCCTGATAATTAAAAAGACAAGAGCTGCATCCATCTCCACGTGTCCCTGATAATTACTCTGGCAAGAGGTGCATCCAGCTGCACGTGTCCCTGATCATTACTATGGTAAGAGGTGCATCCAGCTGCAGGTGACCCTGATCATTACCCTGGCCAGAGGTGCATCCAGCTTCAAGTGAACCTTATAATTACAGCGGCAAGAGTTACATCCAGCTGCAAGTGACCCTGATAATTACTCCGGCAAGAGGTGCATCCAGCTGCATGTGTCCCTGATAATTATTCCGGCAAGAGATGCATCCAGCTGTACGTGTCCCTGATAATTACTCGGCAAGAGGTGCATCCAGCTGCATGTGTCCCTGATAATTACTCCGGCAAGAGGAGCATCCAGCTACACGTGTCCCTGATAATTACTCCACACTGATAATTACACCGGCCAGAGGTGCATCCAGCTGCAAGTGTCCCTGATAATTACTCTGGCAAGAGGTGCATCCAGCTGCAGGTGATCCTGATAATTACACCAGACAGAGGTGCATCCAGCTGCAAGTGACCCTGATAATTACTCCGGCAAGAGGTGCATCCAGCTGCACGTGTCCCTGATAATTACAAAGACACGAGGTGCGTCCAGCTGCACATGTCCCTGATAATTACTCCGGCAAGAGGTGCATCCAGCTGCAAGTGACCCTGATAATTACACTGGCAAGAGCTGAATCCAGCTGCACGTGTCCCTGATAATTATACCGGCAAAAGGTTCATCCAGCTGCAAGTGACCCTGATAATTACACCAGCAAAAGGTGCATCCAGCTGCATGTGTCCCTGATAATTACAGTGGCAAGAGGTGCATCCAGCTGCAGGTGACCCTGATAATTACATCAGCCAGAGGTGCATCCAGCTGCATGTGTCCCTGATAATTACTCTGGCAAGAGGTGCATCCAAATACAAGTATTGCTGATAATTGCATTGGCAAGAGTTGTATCCAGCTGTATGTGTCCATGATAATTACACTGGCAAGAGGTGCATCCAGCTGCACGTATCCCTGATAAGTACTCTGGCAAAAGGTGTATCCACTGCACGTATCCCTGATAATTACTCCGGCAAGAGGAACATCCAGCTACACGTGTCGCAGATAATTACACTGGCAAGAATTACATCCAGCTGCAAGTGACCCTGATAATTACACCGGCCAGAGGTGCATCCAGCTGCATGTGTCCCTGATAATTAATCTGGCAAGATTTGCATCCAGCTGAACGTGTCCCTGATAATTACTCTGGCAAGAGGTGCATCCAGCTGAAACTGACCCTGATAATTACACCGGCCAGAGGTGCATCCAGCTGCATGTGTCCCTGATAATTATTCTGGCAAGAGGTGCATCCAGCTGCACGTGACCCTGATAATTACATCAGCCAGAGGTGCGTCCAGCTGCATGTGTCCCTGATAATTACTCTGGATAAGAGGTGCATCAAACTACAAGTATCGCTGATAATTACACTGGCAAGAGTTGCATCCAGCTGTATGTGTCCATGATAATTACACTGGCAAGAGGTACATCCAGCTCCACGTGTCCCTGATAATTAAAAAGACAAGAGCTGCATCCATCTCCACGTGTCCCTGATAATTACTCTGGCAAGAGGTGCATCCAGCTGCACGTGTCCCTGATCATTACTATGGTAAGAGGTGCATCCAGCTGCAGGTGACCCTGATCATTACCCTGGCCAGAGGTGCATCCAGCTTCAAGTGAACATTATAATTACAACGGCCAGAGTTGCATCCAGCTGCACGTGTCCCTGATAATTACTCCGGCAAGAGGTGCATCTAGCTGCATGTGTCCCTGATAATTACACTGGCAAGAGGTGCATCCAGCTGCACGTGACCCTGATAATTATATCAGCCAGAGGTGCATCCAGTTGCATGTGTCCCTAATAATTACTCTGGATAAGAGGTGCATTCAACTTCAAGTATCGCTGATAATTACACTGGCAAGAGTTGCATGAAGCTGTATGTGTCCATGATAATTACACTGGCAAGAGGTGCATCAATCTGCACGTGTTCCTGATAATTACTCTGGCAAGAGGTGCATCCAGCTGCACGTGTCCCTGATCATTACTATGGTAAGAGGTGCATCCAGCTGCAGGTGACCCTGATAATTACACTGGCCAGAGGTGCATCCAGCTGCAAGTGAACCTTATAATTACAGCGGCAAGAGTTACATCCAGCTGCAAGTGACCCTGATAATTACTCCGGCAAGAGGTGCATCCAGCTGCATGTGTCCCTGATAATTATTCCGGCAAGAGATGCATCCAGCTGTACGTGTCCCTGATAATTACAGTGGCAAGAGGTGCATCCAGCTCCACGTTTCCCTGATAATGACTCCGGCAAGAGGTGCATCCAGCTGCTAGTGTCCCTGATAATTACTCTGGCAAGAGGTGCATCCACTGCAGGTGATCCTGATAATTACACCAGACAGAGGTGCATCCAGCTGCAAGTGACCCTGATAATTAGTCCGGCAAGAGGTGCATCCAGCTGCACGTGTCCCTGATAATTACAAAGACAAGAGGTGCATCCAGCTGCACATGTCCCTGATAATTACTCCGGCAAGAGGTGCATCCAGCTGCACGTGACCCTGATAATTACATCAGCCAGAGGTGCGTCCAGCTGCATGTGTCCCTGATAATTACTCTGGATAAGAGGTGCATCAAACTACAAGTATCGCTGATAATTACACTGGCAAGAGTTGCATCCAGCTGTATGTGTCCATGATAATTACACTGGCAAGAGGTACATCCAGCTCCACGTGTCCCTGATAATTAAAAAGACAAGAGCTGCATCCATCTCCACGTGTCCCTGATAATTACTCTGGCAAGAGGTGCATCCAGCTGCACGTGTCCCTGATCATTACTATGGTAAGAGGTGCATCCAGCTGCAGGTGACCCTGATCATTACCCTGGCCAGAGGTGCATCCAGCTTCAAGTGAACCTTATAATTACAGCGGCAAGAGTTACATCCAGCTGCAAGTGACCCTGAAAATTACTCCGGCAAGAGGTCCATCCAGCTGCATGTGTCCCTGATAATTATTCCGGCAAGAGATGCATCCAGCTGTACGTGTCCCTGATAATTACTCGGCAAGAGGAGCATCCAGCTGCATGTGTCCCTGATAATTACTCCGGCAAGAGGAGCATCCAGCTACACGTGTCCCTGATAATTACTCCACCCTGATAATTACACCGGCCAGAGGTGAATCCAGCTACACGTGTCCCAGATAATTACTCTGGCAAGAATTACATCCAGCTGCAAGTGACCCTGATAATTACACCGGCCAGAGATGCATCCAGCTGCATGTGTCCCTGATAATTAATCTGGCAAGATTTGCATCCAGCTGAACGTTTCCCTGATAATTACTCCGGCAAGAGGTGGATCCAGCTGCACGTGTCCCTGATAATTACTCCGGCAAGAGGTGCATCCAGCTGCATGGGTCCGTGATAATTACTCTGGCAAGAGGGGCATCAAACTACAAGTATCGCTGATAATTACACTGGCAAGAGTTGCATCCAGCTGTATGTGTCCATGATAATTACACTGGCAAGAGGTACATCCAGCTCCACGTGTCCCTGATAATTAAAAAGACAAGAGCTGCATCCATCTCCACGTGTCCCTGATAATTACTCTGGAAAGAGGTGCATCCAGCTCCACGTGTCCCTGATCATTACTATGGTAAGAGGTGCATCCAGCTGCAGGTGACCCTGATCATTACCCTGGCCAGAGGTGCATCCAGCTTCAAGTGAACCTTATAATTACAGCGGCAAGAGTTACATCCAGCTGCAAGTGACCCTGATAATTACTCCGGCAAGAGGTGCATCCAGCTGCATGTGTCCCTGATAATTATTCCGGCAAGAGATGCATCCAGCTGTACATGTCCCTGATAATTACTCGGCAAGAGGTGCATCCAGCTGCATGTGTCCCTGATAATTACTCCGGCAAGAGGAGCATCCAGCTACACGTGTCCCTGATAATTACTCCACCCTGATAATTACACCGGCCAGAGGTGCATCCAGCTGCAAGTGTCCCTGATAATTACTCTGGCAAGAGGTGCATCCAGCTGCAGGTGATCCTGATAATTACACCAGACAGAGGTGCATCCAGCTGCAAGTGACCCTGATAATTACTCCGGCAAGAGGTGCATCCAGCTGCACGTGTCCCTGATAATTACAAAGACACGAGGTGCGTCCAGCTGCACATGTCCCTGATAATTACTCCGGCAAGAGGTGCATCCAGCTGCAAGTGACCCTGATAATTACACTGGCAAGAGGTGAATCCAGCTGCACGTGTCCCTGATAATTATACCGGCAAGAGGTTCATCCAGCTGCAAGTGACCCTGATAATTACACCAGCAAAAGGTGCATCCAGCTGCATGTGTCCCTGATAATTACAGTGGCAAGAGGTGCATCCAGCTGCAGGTGACCCTGATAATTACATCAGCCAGAGGTGCATCCAGCTGCATGTGTCCCTGATAATTACTCTGGCAAGAGGTGCATCCAAATTCAAGTATTGCTGATAATTGCATTGGCAAGAGTTGTATCCAGCTGTATGTGTCCATGATAATTACACTGGCAAGAGGTGCATCCAGCTGCACGTATCCCTGATAAGTACTCTGGCAAAAGGTGTATCCACTGCACGTATCCCTGATAATTACTCCGGCAAGAGGAACATCCAGCTACACGTGTCGCAGATAATTACACTGGCAAGAATTACATCCAGCTGCAAGTGACCCTGATAATTACACCGGCCAGAGGTGCATCCAGCTGCATGTGTCCCTGATAATTAATCTGGCAAGATTTGCATACAGCTGAACGTGTCCCTGATAATTACTCTGGCAAGAGGTGCATCCAGCTGCACGGTTCCCTGATAATTACTCTGGCAAGAGGTGCATCCAGCTGCAAGTGACCCTGATAATTACACCGGCCAGAGGTGCATCCAGCTGCATGTGTCCCTGATAATTACTCTGGCAAGAGGTGCATCCAGCTGCAGGTGACCCTGATAATTACATCAGCCAGAGGTGCATCCAGCTGCATGTGTCCCTGATAATTACTCTTGATAAGAGGTGCATCCAACTTCAAGTATCGCTGATAATTATACTGGCAAGAGTTGCATGAATCTGTATGTGTCCATGATAATTACACTGGCAAGAGGTGCATCCAGCTGCAAGTGACCCTGATAATTACTCCGGCAAGAGGTGCATCCAGCTGCACGTGTCCCTGATAATTACAAAGACAAGAGGTGCATCCAGCTGCACATGTCCCTGATAATTACTCCGGCAAGAGGTGTATCCAGCTGCAAGTGACCCTGATAATTACACTGGAAAGAGGTGAATCCAGCTGCACGTGTCCCTGATAATTATACCGGCAAGAGGTTCATCCAGCTGCAAGTGACCCTGATAATTACACCAGCAAGAGGTGCATCCAGCTGCATGTATCCCTGATAATTACTGTGGCAAGAGGTGCATCCAGCTGCAGGTGACCCTGATAATTACATCAGCCAGAGCTGCATCCAGCTGCAAGTGACCCTGATAATTACTCCGGCAAGAGGTGCATCCAGCTGCACGTGTCCCTGATAATGACTCCGGCAAAAGGTGCATCCAGCTGCAAGTGTCCCTGATAATTACTCTGGTAAGAGGTGCATCCAGCTGCAAGTGAACATTATAATTACACCGGCCAGAGTTGCATCCAGCTGCACGTGTCCCTGATAATTACTCCGGCAAGAGGTGCATCTAGCTGCATGTGTCCCTGATAATTACACTGGCAAGAGGTGCATCCAGCTGCACGTGACCCTGATAATTACATCAGCCAGAGGTGCATCCAGTTGCATGTGTCGCTGATAATTACTCTGGATAAGAGGTGCATCCAACTTCAAGTATCGCTGATAATTACACTGGCAAGAGTTGCATGAAGCTGTATGTGTCCATGATAATAACACTGGCAAGAGGTGCATCCAGCTCCACGTGTCCCTGATAATTAAAAAGACAAGAGGTGCATCAATCTGCACGTGTTCCTGATAATTACTCTGGCAAGAGGTGCATCCAGCTGCACGTGTCCCTGATCATTACTATGGTAAGAGGTGCATCCAGCTGCAGGTGACCCTGATAATTACACTGGCCAGAGGTGCATCCAGCTGCAAGTGAACCTTATAATTACAGCGGCAAGAGTTACATCCAGCTGCAAGTGACCCTGATAATTACTCCGGCAAGAGGTGCATCCAGCTGCATGTGTCCCTGATAATTATTCCGGCAAGAGATGCATCCAGCTGTACGTGTCCATGATAATTACAGTGGCAACAGGTGCATCCAGCTCCACGTGTCCCTGATAATGACTCCGGCAAGAGGTGCATCCAGCTGCAAGTGTCCCTGATAATTACTCTGGCAAGAGGTGCATCCACTGCAGATGACCCTGATAATTACATCAGCCAGAGGTGCATCCAGCTGCAAGTGACCCTGATAATTAGTCCGGCAAGAGGTGCATCCAGCTGCACGTGTCCCTGATAATTACAAAGACAAGAGGTGCATCCAGCTGCACATGTCCCTGATAATTACTCCGGCAAGAGGTGCATCCAGCTGCACGTGACCCTGATAATTACATCAGCCAGAGGTGCGTCCAGCTGCATGTGTCCCTGATAATTACTCTGGATAAGAGGTGCATCAAACTACAAGTATCGCTGATAATTACACTGGCAAGAGTTGCATCCAGCTGTATGTGTCCATGATAATTACACTGGCAAGAGGTACATCCAGCTCCACGTGTCCCTGATAATTAAAAAGACAAGAGCTGCATCCATCTCCACGTGTCCCTGATAATTACTCTGGCAAGAGGTGCATCCAGCTGCACGTGTCCCTGATCATTACTATGGTAAGAGGTGCATCCAGCTGCAGGTGACCCTGATCATTACCCTGGCCAGAGGTGCATCCAGCTTCAAGTGAACCTTATAATTACAGCGGCAAGAGTTACATCCAGCTGCAAGTGACCCTGAAAATTACTCCGGCAAGAGGTCCATCCAGCTGCATGTGTCCCTGATAATTATTCCGGCAAGAGATGCATCCAGCTGTACGTGTCCCTGATAATTACTCGGCAAGAGGAGCATCCAGCTGCATGTGTCCCTGATAATTACTCCGGCAAGAGGAGCATCCAGCTACACGTGTCCCTGATAATTACTCCACCCTGATAATTACACCGGCCAGAGGTGAATCCAGCTACACGTGTCCCAGATAATTACTCTGGCAAGAATTACATCCAGCTGCAAGTGACCCTGATAATTACACCGGCCAGAGATGCATCCAGCTGCATGTGTCCCTGATAATTAATCTGGCAAGATTTGCATCCAGCTGAACGTTTCCCTGATAATTACTCCGGCAAGAGGTGGATACAGCTGCACGTGTCCCTGATAATTACTCCGGCAAGAGGTGCATCCAGCTGCATGGGTCCGTGATAATTACTCTGGCAAGAGGGGCATCAAACTACAAGTATCGCTGATAATTACACTGGCAAGAGTTGCATCCAGCTGTATGTGTCCATGATAATTACACTGGCAAGAGGTACATCCAGCTCCACGTGTCCCTGATAATTAAAAAGACAAGAGCTGCATCCATCTCCACGTGTCCCTGATAATTACTCTGGAAAGAGGTGCATCCAGCTCCACGTGTCCCTGATCATTACTATGGTAAGAGGTGCATCCAGCTGCAGGTGACCCTGATCATTACCCTGGCCAGAGGTGCATCCAGCTTCAAGTGAACCTTATAATTACAGCGGCAAGAGTTACATCCAGCTGCAAGTGACCCTGATAATTACTCCGGCAAGAGGTGCATCCAGCTGCATGTGTCCCTGATAATTATTCCGGCAAGAGATGCATCCAGCTGTACATGTCCCTGATAATTACTCGGCAAGAGGTGCATCCAGCTGCATGTGTCCCTGATAATTACTCCGGCAAGAGGAGCATCCAGCTACACGTGTCCCTGATAATTACTCCACCCTGATAATTACACCGGCCAGAGGTGCATCCAGCTGCAAGTGTCCCTGATAATTACTCTGGCAAGAGGTGCATCCAGCTGCAGGTGATCCTGATAATTACACCAGACAGAGGTGCATCCAGCTGCAAGTGACCCTGATAATTACTCCGGCAAGAGGTGCATCCAGCTGCACGTGTCCCTGATAATTACAAAGACACGAGGTGCGTCCAGCTGCACATGTCCCTGATAATTACTCCGGCAAGAGGTGCATCCAGCTGCAAGTGACCCTGATAATTACACTGGCAAGAGGTGAATCCAGCTGCACGTGTCCCTGATAATTATACCGGCAAGAGGTTCATCCAGCTGCAAGTGACCCTGATAATTACACCAGCAAAAGGTGCATCCAGCTGCATGTGTCCCTGATAATTACAGTGGCAAGAGGTGCATCCAGCTGCAGGTGACCCTGATAATTACATCAGCCAGAGGTGCATCCAGCTGCATGTGTCCCTGATAATTACTCTGGCAAGAGGTGCATCCAAATTCAAGTATTGCTGATAATTGCATTGGCAAGAGTTGTATCCAGCTGTATGTGTCCATGATAATTACACTGGCAAGAGGTGCATCCAGCTGCACGTATCCCTGATAAGTACTCTGGCAAAAGGTGTATCCACTGCACGTATCCCTGATAATTACTCCGGCAAGAGGAACATCCAGCTACACGTGTCGCAGATAATTACACTGGCAAGAATTACATCCAGCTGCAAGTGACCCTGATAATTACACCGGCCAGAGGTGCATCCAGCTGCATGTGTCCCTGATAATTAATCTGGCAAGATTTGCATACAGCTGAACGTGTCCCTGATAATTACTCTGGCAAGAGGTGCATCCAGCTGCACGGTTCCCTGATAATTACTCTGGCAAGAGGTGCATCCAGCTGCAAGTGACCCTGATAATTACACCGGCCAGAGGTGCATCCAGCTGCATGTGTCCCTGATAATTACTCTGGCAAGAGGTGCATCCAGCTGCAGGTGACCCTGATAATTACATCAGCCAGAGGTGCATCCAGCTGCATGTGTCCCTGATAATTACTCTTGATAAGAGGTGCATCCAACTTCAAGTATCGCTGATAATTACACTGGCAAGAGTTGCATGAATCTGTATGTGTCCATGATAATTACACTGGCAAGAGGTGCATCCAGCTGCAAGTGACCCTGATAATTACTCCGGCAAGAGGTGCATCCAGCTGCACGTGTCCCTGATAATTACAAAGACAAGAGGTGCATCCAGCTGCACATGTCCCTGATAATTACTCCGGCAAGAGGTGTATCCAGCTGCAAGTGACCCTGATAATTACACTGGAAAGAGGTGAATCCAGCTGCACGTGTCCCTGATAATTATACCGGCAAGAGGTTCATCCAGCTGCAAGTGACCCTGATAATTACACCAGCAAGAGGTGCATCCAGCTGCATGTATCCCTGATAATTACTGTGGCAAGAGGTGCATCCAGCTGCAGGTGACCCTGATAATTACATCAGCCAGAGCTGCATCCAGCTGCAAGTGACCCTGATAATTACTCCGGCAAGAGGTGCATCCAGCTGCACGTGTCCCTGATAATGACTCCGGCAAAAGGTGCATCCAGCTGCAAGTGTCCCTGATAATTACTCTGGTAAGAGGTGCATCCAGCTGCAAGTGAACATTATAATTACACCGGCCAGAGTTGCATCCAGCTGCACGTGTCCCTGATAATTACTCCGGCAAGAGGTGCATCTAGCTGCATGTGTCCCTGATAATTACACTGGCAAGAGGTGCATCCAGCTGCACGTGACCCTGATAATTACATCAGCCAGAGGTGCATCCAGTTGCATGTGTCGCTGATAATTACTCTGGATAAGAGGTGCATCCAACTTCAAGTATCGCTGATAATTACACTGGCAAGAGTTGCATGAAGCTGTATGTGTCCATGATAATAACACTGGCAAGAGGTGCATCCAGCTCCACGTGTCCCTGATAATTAAAAAGACAAGAGGTGCATCAATCTGCACGTGTTCCTGATAATTACTCTGGCAAGAGGTGCATCCAGCTGCACGTGTCCCTGATCATTACTATGGTAAGAGGTGCATCCAGCTGCAGGTGACCCTGATAATTACACTGGCCAGAGGTGCATCCAGCTGCAAGTGAACCTTATAATTACAGCGGCAAGAGTTACATCCAGCTGCAAGTGACCCTGATAATTACTCCGGCAAGAGGTGCATCCAGCTGCATGTGTCCCTGATAATTATTCCGGCAAGAGATGCATCCAGCTGTACGTGTCCATGATAATTACAGTGGCAACAGGTGCATCCAGCTCCACGTGTCCCTGATAATGACTCCGGCAAGAGGTGCATCCAGCTGCAAGTGTCCCTGATAATTACTCTGGCAAGAGGTGCATCCACTGCAGATGACCCTGATAATTACATCAGCCAGAGGTGCGTCCAGCTGCATGTGTCCCTGATAATTACTCTGGATAAGAGGTGCATCAAACTACAAGTATCGCTGATAATTACACTGGCAAGAGTTGCATCCAGCTGTATGTGTCCATGATAATTACACTGGCAAGAGGTACATCCAGCTCCACGTGTCCCTGATAATTAAAAAGACAAGAGCTGCATCCATCTCCACGTGTCCCTGATAATTACTCTGGCAAGAGGTGCATCCAGATGCACGTGTCCCTGATCATTACTATTGTAAGAGGTGCATCCAGCTGCAGGTGACCCTGATAATTACCCTGGCCAGAGGTGCATCCAGCTTCAAGTGAACCTTATAATTACAGCGGCAAGAGTTACATCCAGCTGCAAGTGACCCTGATAATTACTCCGGCAAGAGGTGCATCCAGCTGCATGTGTCCCTGATAATTATTCCGGCAAGAGATGCATCCAGCTGTACGTGTCCCTGATAATTACTCGGCAAGAGGTGCATCCAGCTGCATGTGTCCCTGATAATTACTCCGGCAAGAGGAGCATCCAGCTACACGTGTCCCTGATAATTACTCCACCCTGATAATTACACCGGCCAGAGGTGCATCCAGCTACATGTGTCCCTGATAATTACACTGGCAAGATTTGCATCCAGCTGAACGTGTCCCTGATAATTACTCCGGCAAGAGGTGCATCCAGCTGCAAGTGTCCCTGATAATTACTCTGGCAAGAGGTGCATCCAGCTGCAGGTGATCCTGATAATTACACCAGACAGAGGTGCATCCAGCTGCAAGTGACCCTGATAATTACTCCGGCAAGAGGTGCATCCAGCTGCACGTGTCCCTGATAATTACAAAGACAAGAGGTGCATCCAGCTGCACATGTCCCTGATAATTACTCCGGCAAGAGGTGCATCCAGCTGCAAGTGACCCTGATAATTACACTGGCAAGAGGTGAATCCAGCTGCACGTGTCCCTGATAATTATACCGGCAAGAGGTTCATCCAGCTGCAGGTGACCCTGATAATTACATCAGCCAGAGGTGCATCCAGCTGCATGTGTCCCTGATAATTACTCTGGCAAGAGGTGCATCCAACTTCAAGTATTGCTGATAATTGCATTGGCAAGAGTTGTATCCAGCTGTATGTGTCCATGATAATTACACTGGCAAGAGGTGCATCCAGCTGCACGTATCCCTGATAAGTACTCTGGCAAAAGGTGTATCAGCTGCACGTATCCCTGATAATTACTCCGGCAAGAGGAACATTCAGCTACACGTGTCGCAGATAATTACACTGGCAAGAATTACATCCAGCTGCAAGTGACCCTGATAATTACACCGGCCAGAGGTGCATCCAGCTGCATGTGTCCCTGATAATTAATCTGGCAAGATTTGCATCCAGCTGAACGTGTCACTGATAATTACTCTGGCAAGAGGTGCATCCAGCTGCACGGGTCCCTGATAATTACTCTGGCAAGAGGTGCATCCAGCTGCAAGTGACCGTGATAATTACACCGGCCAGATGTGCATCCAGCTGCATGTGTCCCTGATAATTACACTGGCAAGAGGTGCATCCAGCTGCAGGTGACCCTGATAATTACATCAGCCAGAGGTGCATCCAGCTGCATGTGTCCCTGATAATTACTCTTGATAATAGGTGCATCCAACTTCAAGTATCGCTGATAATTACACTGGCAAGAGTTGCATGAAGCTGTATGTGTCCATGATAATTACACTGGCAAGAGGTGCATCCAGCTGCAAGTGACCCTGATAATTACTCCGGCAAGAGGTGCATCCAGCTGCACGTGTCCCTGATAATTACAAAGACAAGAGGTGCATCCAGCTGCACATGTCCCTGATAATTACTCCAGCAAGAAGTGTATCCAGCTGCAAGTGACCCTGATAATTACACTGGCAAGAGGTGAATCCAGCTGCACGTGTCCCTGATAATTATACCGGCAAGAGGTTCATCCAGCTGCAAGTGACCCTGATAATTACACCAGCAAGAGGAGCATCCAGCTGCATGTGTCCCTGATAATTACAGTGGCAAGAGGTGCATCCAGCTGCAGGTGACCCTGATAATTACGTCAGCCAGAGCTGCATCCAGCTGCAAGTGACCCTGATAATTACTCCGGCAAGAGGTGCATCCAGCTGCACGTGTCCCTGATAAATAAAAAGACAAGAGGTGTATACAGCTGCACATGTCCCTGATAATTACTCCGGCAAGAGGTGTATCCAGCTGCAAGTGACCATGATAATTACACTGGCAAGAGGTGGATCCAGCTACACGTGTCCCAGATAATTACTCTGGCAAGAATTACATCCAGCTGCAAGTGACCCAGAAATTAAACCGGCCAGAGGTGCATCCAGCTGCATGTGTCCCTGATAATTAATCTGGCAAGATTTTCATCCAGCTGAACGTTTCCCTGATAATTACTCCGGCAAGAGGTGGATCCAGCTGCACGTGTCCCTGATAATTACTCCGGCAAGAGGTGCATCCAGCTGCACGGGTCCCTGATAATTACTCTGGCAAGAGGTTCATCCAGCTGCAAGTGACCCTGATAATTACACCGGCCAGAGGTGCATCCAGCTGCATGTGTCCCTGATAATTAATCTGGCAATATTTGCATCCAGCTAAACGTGTCCCTGATAATTACTCCGGAAAGAGGTGCATCCATCTGCACGTGTCCCTGATAATTACTCTAGCAAGAGGTGCATCCAGCTGCACGTGTCCCTGATCATTACTATGGTAAGAAGTGCATCCAGCTGCAGGTGACCCTGATAATTACACTGGCCAGAGGTGCATCCAGCTGCAAGTGAACCTTATAATTGCAGCGGCAAGAGTTACATCCAGCTGCAAGTGACCCTGAGAATTACTCCGGCAAGAGGTGCATCCAGCTACATGTGTCCCTGATAATTATTCCGGCAAGAGATGCATCCAGCTGCACATGTCCCTGATAATTACTCCGGCAAGAGGTGCATCCAGCTACACGTGTCCCTGATAATTACAGTGGCAAGAGGTGCATCCAGCTGCACATGTCCCTGATAATTACTCCGGCAAGAGGTGCATCCAGCTACACGTGTCCCTGATAATTACTCCGCCCTGATAATTACACCGGCCAGAGGTGCATCCAGCTGCATGTGTCCCTGATAATTACACTGGCAAGATTTGCATCCAGCTGCAGGTGACCCAGATAATTACATCAGCCAGAGGTGCATCCAGCTGCATGTGTCCCTGATAATTACTCTGGCAAGAGATGCATCCAACTTCAAGTATCGCTGATAATTACACTGGCAAGAGTTGTATCCAGCTGTATGTGTCCATGATAATTACACTGGCAAGAGGTGCATCCAGCTGCACGTATCCCTGATAAGTACTCTGGCAAGAGGTGCATCGAGCTGCACGGTTCCCTGATAATTACTCCGGCAAGAGGTGCATCCAGCTGCAAGTGACCCTGATAATTACACTGGCAAGAGGTGAATCCACCTACACTTGTCCCTGATAATTACTCCACCCTGATAATTACACCGGCCAGAGGTGCATCTAGCTGCATGTGTCCTTGATAATTACACTGGCAAGATTTGCATCCAGCTGCACGTGTCCCTGATAATGACTCCGGCAAGAGGTGCATCCAGCTCCACGGGTCCCTGATAATTACTCTGGTAAGAGGTGCATCCAGCTGCAAGTCAACAATATAATTACACCGGCCAGAGTTGCATCCAGCTGCACGTGTCCCTGATAATTACTCCGGCAAGAGGTGCATCTAGCTGCATGTGTCCCTGATAATTACAATGGCAAGAGGTGCATCCAGCTGCAGGTGACCCTGATAATTACATCAGCCAGAGGTGCATCCAGTTGCATGTGTCCCTGATAATTACTCTGGATAAGAGGTGCATCCAACTTCAAGTATCGCTGATAATTACACTG
The DNA here is from genome assembly GCF_036971445.1 of Narcine bancroftii. Lineage (NCBI taxonomy): Eukaryota > Metazoa > Chordata > Chondrichthyes > Torpediniformes > Narcinidae > Narcine > Narcine bancroftii. Next base: position 39,946,514 of record NC_091481.1, read on the forward strand.
GCAAGAGTTGAATGAAGCTGTATGTGTCCATGATAATTACACTGGCAAGAGGTGCATCCAGCTCCACGTGTCCCTGATAATTAAAAAGACAAGAGGTGCATCAATCTGCACGTGTTCCTGATAATTACTCTGGCAAGAGGTGCGTCCAGCTGCACGTGTCCCTGATCATTACTATGGTAAGAGGTGCATCCAGCTGCAGGTGACCCTGATAATTACACTGGCCAGAGGTGCATCCAGCTGCAAGTGAACCTTATAATTACAGCGGCAAGAGTTACATCCAGCTGCAAGTGACCCTGATAATTACTCCGGCAAGAGGTGCATCCAGCTGCATGTGTCCCTGATAATTATTCCGGCAAGAGATGCATCCAGCTGTACGTGTCCCTGATAATTACAGTGGCAAGAGGTGCATCCAGCTCCACGTGTCCCTGATAATGACTCCGGAAAGAGGTGCATCCAGCTGCAAGTGTCCCTGATAATTACTCTGGCAAGAGGTGCATCCACTGCAGGTGACCCTGATAATTACATCAGCCAGAGGTGCGTCCAGCTGCATTTGTCCCTGATAATTACTCTGGATAAGAGGTGCATCCAACTACAAGTATCGCTGATAATTACACTGGCAAGAGTTGCATCCATCAGTATGTGTCCATGATAATTACACTGGCAAGAGGTACATCCAGCTCCACGTGTCCCTGATAATTAAAAACACAAGAGCTGCATCCATCTCCACGTGTCCCTGATAATTACTCTGGCAAGAGGTGCATCCAGCTGCACTTGTCCCTGATCATTACTATGGTGCATCCAGCTGCAGGTGACCCTGATAATTACCCTGGCCAGAGGTGCATCCAGCTTCAAGTGAACCTTATAATTACAGCGGCAAGAGTTACATCCAGCTGCAAGTGACCCTGATAATTACTCCGGCAAGAGTTGCATCCAGCTGCATGTGTCCCTGATAATTATTCCGGCAAGAGATGCATCCAGCTGTACGTGTCCCTGATAATTACTCGGGCAAGAGGTGCATCCAGCTGCATGCGTCCCTGATAATTACTCCGGCAAGAGGTGCATCCAGCTGCACGTGTCCCTGATAATTACAAAGACAAGTGGTGCATCCAGCTGCACAGGACCCTGATAATTACTCCGGCAAGAGGTGTATCCAGCTGCAAGTGACCCTGATAATTACACTGGCAAGAGGTGAATCCAGCTGCACGTGTCCCTGATAATTATACCGGCAAGAGGTTCATCCAGCTGCAAGTGACCCTGATAATTACACCAGAAAGACGTGCATCCAGCTGCATGTGTCTCTGATATTTACAGTGGCAAGAGGTGCATCCAACTTCAAGTATTGCTGATAATTACATTGGCAAGAGTTGTATCCAGCTGTATGTGTCCATGATAATTACACTGGCAAGAGGTGCATCCAGCTGCACGTATCCCTGATAAGTACTCTGGCAAGAGGTGTATCCATATGCACGTGTCCCTGATAATTACTCCGGCAAGAGGAACATCCAGCTACACGTGTCCCAGATAATTACTCTGGCAAGAATTACATCCAGCTGCAAGTGACCCTGATAATTACAGCGGCAAGAGTTACATCCAGCTGCAAGTGACCCTGATAATTACTCCGGCAAGAGGTGCATCCAGCTGCATGTGTCCCTGATAATTATTCCGGCAAGAGATGCATCCAGCTGTACGTGTCCCTGATAATTACAGTGGCAAGAGGTGCATCCAGCTCAACGTTTCCCTGATAATGACTCCGGCAAGAGGTGCATCCAGCTGCTAGTGTCCCTGATAATTGCTCTGGCAAGAGGTGCATCCACTGCAGGTGATCCTGATAATTACACCAGACAGAGGTGCATCCAGCTGCAAGTGACCCTGATAATTACTCCGGCAAGAGGTGCATCCAGCTGCACGTGTCCCTGATAATTACAAAGACAAGAGGTGCATCCAGCTGCACATGTCCCTGATAATTACTCCGGCAAGAGATGCATCCAGCTGCACGTGACCCTGATAATTACATCAGCCAGAGGTGCGTCCAGCTGCATGTGTCCCTGATAATTACTCTGGATAAGAGGTGCGTCAAACTACAAGTATCGCTGATAATTACACTGGCAAGAGTTGCATCCAGCTGTATGTGTCCATGATAATTACACTGGCAAGAGGTACATCCAGCTCCACGTGTCCCTGATAATTAAAAAGACAAGAGCTGCATCCATCTCCACGTGTCCCTGATAATTACTCTGGCAAGAGGTGCATCCAGCTGCACGTGTCCCTGATCATTACTATGGTAAGAGGTGCATCCAGCTGCAGGTGACCCTGATCATTACCCTGGACAGAGGTGCATCCAGCTTCAAGTGAACCTTATAATTACAGCGGCAAGAGTTACATCCAGCTGCAAGTGACCCTGATAATTACTCCGGCAAGAGGTCCATCCAGCTGCATGTGTCCCTGATAATTATTCCGGCAAGAGATGCATCCAGCTGTACGTGTCCCTGATAATTACTCGGCAAGAGGTGCATCCAGCTGCAAGTGACCCTGATAATTACACTGGCAAGAGGTGAATCCAGCTGCACGTGTCCCTGATAATTATACCGGCAAGAGGTTCATCCAGCTGCAAGTGACCCTGATAATTACACCAGCAAGAGGAGCATCCAGCTGCATGTGTCCCTGATAATTACAGTGGCAAGAGGTGCATCCAGCTGCAGGTGACCCTGATAATTACGTCAGCCAGAGCTGCATCCAGCTGCAAGTGACCCTGATAATTACTCCGGCAAGAGGTGCATCCAGCTGCACGTGTCCCTGATAAATACAAAGACAAGAGGTGTATACAGCTGCACATGTCCCTGATAATTACTCCGGCAAGAGGTGTATCCAGCTGCAAGTGACCATGATAATTACACTGGCAAGAGGTGGATCCAGCTACACGTGTCCCAGATAATTACTCTGGCAAGAATTACATCCAGCTGCAAGTGACCCAGAAATTAAACCGGCCAGAGGTGCATCCAGCTGCATGTGTCCCTGATAATTAATCTGGCAAGATTTTCATCCAGCTGAACGTTTCCCTGATAATTACTCCGGCAAGAGGTGGATCCAGCTGCACGTGTCCCTGATAATTACTCCGGCAAGAGGTGCATCCAGCTGCACGGGTCCCTGATAATTACTCTGGCAAGAGGTTCATCCAGCTGCAAGTGACCCTGATAATTACACCGGCCAGAGGTGCATCCAGCTGCATGTGTCCCTGATAATTAATCTGGCAATATTTGCATCCAGCTAAACGTGTCCCTGATAATTACTCCGGAAAGAGGTGCATCCATCTGCACGTGTCCCTGATAATTACTCTAGCAAGAGGTGCATCCAGCTGCACGTGTCCCTGATCATTACTATGGTAAGAAGTGCATCCAGCTGCAGGTGACCCTGATAATTACACTGGCCAGAGGTGCATCCAGCTGCAAGTGAACCTTATAATTGCAGCGGCAAGAGTTACATCCAGCTGCAAGTGACCCTGAGAATTACTCCGGCAAGAGGTGCATCCAGCTACATGTGTCCCTGATAATTATTCCGGCAAGAGATGCATCCAGCTGCACATGTCCCTGATAATTACTCCGGCAAGAGGTGCATCCAGCTACACGTGTCCCTGATAATTACAGTGGCAAGAGGTGCATCCAGCTGCACATGTCCCTGATAATTACTCCGGCAAGAGGTGCATCCAGCTACACGTGTCCCTGATAATTACTCCGCCCTGATAATTACACCGGCCAGAGGTGCATCCAGCTGCATGTGTCCCTGATAATTACACTGGCAAGATTTGCATCCAGCTGCAGGTGACCCAGATAATTACATCAGCCAGAGGTGCATCCAGCTGCATGTGTCCCTGATAATTACTCTGGCAAGAGATGCATCCAACTTCAAGTATCGCTGATAATTACACTGGCAAGAGTTGTATCCAGCTGTATGTGTCCATGATAATTACACTGGCAAGAGGTGCATCCAGCTGCACGTCTCCCTGATAAGTACTCTGGCAAGAGGTGCATCGAGCTGCACGGTTCCCTGATAATTACTCCGGCAAGAGGTGCATCCAGCTGCAAGTGACCCTGATAATTACACTGGCAAGAGGTGAATCCACCTACACTTGTCCCTGATAATTACTCCACCCTGATAATTACACCGGCCAGAGGTGCATCTAGCTGCATGTGTCCTTGATAATTACACTGGCAAGATTTGCATCCAGCTGCACGTGTCCCTGATAATGACTCCGGCAAGAGGTGCATCCAGCTCCACGGGTCCCTGATAATTACTCTGGTAAGAGGTGCATCCAGCTGCAAGTCAACAATATAATTACACCGGCCAGAGTTGCATCCAGCTGCACGTGTCCCTGATAATTACTCCGTGAAGAGGTGCATCTAGCTGCATGTGTCCCTGATAATTACACTGGCAAGAGGTGCATCCAGCTGCAGGTGACCCTGATAATTACATCAGCCAGAGGTGCATCCAGTTGCATGTGTCCCTGATAATTACTCTGGATAAGAGGTGCATCCAACTTCAAGTATCGCTGATAATTACACTGGCAAGAGTTGAATGAAGCTGTATGTGTCCATGATAATTACACTGGCAAGAGGTGCATCCAGCTCCACGTGTCCCTGATAATTAAAAAGACAAGAGGTGCATCAATCTGCACGTGTTCCTGATAATTACTCTGGCAAGAGGTGCGTCCAGCTGCACGTGTCCCTGATCATTACTATGGTAAGAGGTGCATCCAGCTGCAGGTGACCCTGATAATTACACTGGCCAGAGGTGCATCCAGCTGCAAGTGAACCTTATAATTACAGCGGCAAGAGTTACATCCAGCTGCAAGTGACCCTGATAATTACTCCGGCAAGAGGTGCATCCAGCTGCATGTGTCCCTGATAATTATTCCGGCAAGAGATGCATCCAGCTGTACGTGTCCCTGATAATTACAGTGGCAAGAGGTGCATCCAGCTCCACGTGTCCCTGATAATGACTCCGGAAAGAGGTGCATCCAGCTGCAAGTGTCCCTGATAATTACTCTGGCAAGAGGTGCATCCACTGCAGGTGACCCTGATAATTACATCAGCCAGAGGTGCGTCCAGCTGCATTTGTCCCTGATAATTACTCTGGATAAGAGGTGCATCCAACTACAAGTATCGCTGATAATTACACTGGCAAGAGTTGCATCCATCAGTATGTGTCCATGATAATTACACTGGCAAGAGGTACATCCAGCTCCACGTGTCCCTGATAATTAAAAACACAAGAGCTGCATCCATCTCCACGTGTCCCTGATAATTACTCTGGCAAGAGGTGCATCCAGCTGCACTTGTCCCTGATCATTACTATGGTGCATCCAGCTGCAGGTGACCCTGATAATTACCCTGGCCAGAGGTGCATCCAGCTTCAAGTGAACCTTATAATTACAGCGGCAAGAGTTACATCCAGCTGCAAGTGACCCTGATAATTACTCCGGCAAGAGTTGCATCCAGCTGCATGTGTCCCTGATAATTATTCCGGCAAGAGATGCATCCAGCTGTACGTGTCCCTGATAATTACTCGGGCAAGAGGTGCATCCAGCTGCATGAGTCCCTGATAATTACTCCGGCAAGAGGTGCATCCAGCTGCACGTGTCCCTGATAATTACAAAGACAAGTTGTGCATCCAGCTGCACAGGACCCTGATAATTACTCCGGCAAGAGGTGTATCCAGCTGCAAGTGACCCTGATAATTACACTGGCAAGAGGTGAATCCAGCTGCACGTGTCCCTGATAATTATACCGGCAAGAGGTTCATCCAGCTGCAAGTGACCCTGATAATTACACCAGAAAGACGTGCATCCAGCTGCATGTGTCTCTGATATTTACAGTGGCAAGAGGTGCATCCAACTTCAAGTATTGCTGATAATTACATTGGCAAGAGTTGTATCCAGCTGTATGTGTCCATGATAATTACACTGGCAAGAGGTGCATCCAGCTGCACGTATCCCTGATAAGTACTCTGGCAAGAGGTGTATCCATATGCACGTGTCCCTGATAATTACTCCGGCAAGAGGAACATCCAGCTACACGTGTCCCAGATAATTACTCTGGCAAGAATTACATCCAGCTGCAAGTGACCCTGATAATTACAGCGGCAAGAGTTACATCCAGCTGCAAGTGACCCTGATAATTACTCCGGCAAGAGGTGCATCCAGCTGCATGTGTCCCTGATAATTATTCCGGCAAGAGATGCATCCAGCTGTACGTGTCCCTGATAATTACAGTGGCAAGAGGTGCATCCAGCTCAACGTTTCCCTGATAATGACTCCGGCAAGAGGTGCATCCAGCTGCTAGTGTCCCTGATAATTGCTCTGGCAAGAGGTGCATCCACTGCAGGTGATCCTGATAATTACACCAGACAGAGGTGCATCCAGCTGCAAGTGACCCTGATAATTACTCCGGCAAGAGGTGCATCCAGCTGCACGTGTCCCTCATAATTACAAAGACAAGAGGTGCATCCAGCTGCACATGTCCCTGATAATTACTCCGGCAAGAGATGCATCCAGCTGCACGTGACCCTGATAATTACATCAGCCAGAGGTGCGTCCAGCTGCATGTGTCCCTGATAATTACTCTGGATAAGAGGTGCATCAAACTACAAGTATCGCTGATAATTACACTGGCAAGAGTTGCATCCAGCTGTATGTGTCCATGATAATTACACTGGCAAGAGGTACATCCAGCTCCACGTGTCCCTGATAATTAAAAAGACAAGAGCTGCATCCATCTCCACGTGTCCCTGATAATTACTCTGGCAAGAGGTGCATCCAGCTGCACGTGTCCCTGATCATTACTATGGTAAGAGGTGCATCCAGCTGCAGGTGACCCTGATCATTACCCTGGACAGAGGTGCATCCAGCTTCAAGTGAACCTTATAATTACAGCGGCAAGAGTTACATCCAGCTGCAAGTGACCCTGATAATTACTCCGGCAAGAGGTCCATCCAGCTGCATGTGTCCCTGATAATTATTCCGGCAAGAGATGCATCCAGCTGTACGTGTCCCTGATAATTACTCGGCAAGAGGTGCATCCAGCTGCATGTGTCCCTGATAATTACTCCGGCAAGAGGAGCATCCAGCTACACGTGTCCCTGATAATTACTCCACCCTGATAATTACACCGGCCAGAGGTGAATCCAGCTGCATGGGTCCGTGATAATTACTCTGGCAAGAGGTGCATCCAGCTGCAAGTGACCCTGATAATTAAACCGGCCAGAGGTGCATCCAGCTGCATGTGTCACTGATAATTAATCTGGCAATATTTGCATCCAGCTCAACGTGTCCCTGATAATTACTCCGGCAAGAGGTGCATCCATCTGCACGTGTCCCTGATAATTACTCTGGCAAGAGGTGCATCCAGCTGCACGTGTCCCTGATCATTACTATGGTAAGAGGTGCATCCAGCTGCAGGTGACCCTGATAATTACAGCGGCAAGAGTTACATCCAGCTGCAAGTGACCCTGAGAATTACTCCGGCAAGAGGTGCATCCAGCTACATGTGTCCCTGATAATTATTCCGGCAAGAGATGCATCCAGCTGCACATGTCCCTGATAATTACTCCGGCAAGAGGTGCATACAGCTACACGTGTCCCTGATAATTATTCCACCCTGATAATTACACCGGGCAGAGGTGCATCCAGCTGCATGTGTCCCTGATAATTACACTGGCAAGATTTGCATCCAGCTGCAGGTGACCCTGATAATTACATCAGCCAGAGGTGCATCCAGCTGCATGTGTCCCTGATAATTACTCTGGCAAGAGATGCATCCAACTTCAAGTATCGCTGATAATTACACTGGCAAGAGTTGTATCCAGCTGTATGTGTCCATGATAATTACACTGGCAAGAGGTGCATCCAGCTGCACGTATCCCTGATAAGTACTCTGGCAAGAGGTGCATCGAGCTGCACGTGTCCCTGATAATTACTCCGGCAAGAGGTGCATCCAGCTGCAAGTGACCCTGATAATTACACTGGCAAGAGGTGAATCCACCTACATGTGTCCCTGATAATTACACCGGCAAGAGGTTTATCCAGCTGCAAGTGACCCTGATAATTACACCAGCAAGAGGTGCATCCAGCTGCATGTATCCCTGATAATTACTCCGGCAAGAGGAGCTTCCACCTACACTTGTCCCTGATAATTACTCCACCCTGATAATTACACCGGCCAGAGGTGCATCCAGCTGCATGTGTCCTTGATAATTACACTGGCAAGAATTGCATCCAGCTGCACGTGTCCCTGATAATGACTCCGGCAAGAGGTGCATCCAGCTGCAAGTGTCCCTGATAATTACTCTGGTAAGAGGTGCATCCAGCTGCAAGTGAACATTATAATTACAACGGCCAGAGTTGCATCCAGCTGCACGTGTCCCTGATAATTACTCCGGCAAGAGGTGCATCTAGCTGCATGTGTCCCTGATAATTACACTGGCAAGAGGTGCATCCAGCTGCACGTGACCCTGATAATTACATCAGCCAGAGGTGCATCCAGTTGCATGTGTCCCTGATAATTACTCTGGATAAGAGGTGCATCCAACTTCAAGTATCGCTGATAATTACACTGGCAAGAGTTGCATGAAGCTGTATGTGTCCATGATAATTACACTGGCAAGAGGTGCATCCAGCTCCACGTGTCCCTGATAATTAAAAAGACAAGAGGTGCATCAATCTGCACGTGTTCCTGATAATTACTCTGGCAAGAGGTGCATCCAGCTGCACGTGTCCCTGATCATTACTATGGTAAGAGGTGCATCCAGCTGCAGGTGACCCTGATAATTACACTGGCCAGAGGTGCATCCAGCTGCAAGTGAACCTTATAATTACAGCGGCAAGAGTTACATCCAGCTGCAAGTGACCCTGATAATTACTCCGGCAAGAGGTGCATCCAGCTGCATGTGTCCCTGATAATTATTCCGGCAAGAGATGCATCCAGCTGTACGTGTCCCTGATAATTACAGTGGCAAGAGGTGCATCCAGCTCCACGTTTCCCTGATAATGACTCCGGCAAGAGGTGCATCCAGCTGCAAGTGTCCCTGATAATTACTCTGGCAAGAGGTGCATCCACTGCAGGTGATCCTGATAATTACACCAGACAGAGGTGCATCCAGCTGCAAGTGACCCTGATAATTACTCCGGCAAGAGGTGCATCCAGCTGCACGTGTCCCTGATAATTACAAAGACAAGAGGTGCATCCAGCTGCACATGTCCCTGATAATTACTCCGGCAAGAGGTGCATCCAGCTGCACGTGACCCTGATAATTACATCAGCCAGAGGTGCGTCCAGCTGCATGTGTCCCTGATAATTACTCTGGATAAGAGGTGCATCAAACTACAAGTATCGCTGATAATTACACTGGCAAGAGTTGCATCCAGCTGTATGTGTCCATGATAATTACACTGGCAAGAGGTACATCCAGCTCCACGTGTCCCTGATAATTAAAAAGACAAGAGCTGCATCCATCTCCACGTGTCCCTGATAATTACTCTGGCAAGAGGTGCATCCAGCTGCACGTGTCCCTGATCATTACTATGGTAAGAGGTGCATCCAGCTGCAGGTGACCCTGATCATTACCCTGGCCAGAGTTGCATCCAGCTTCAAGTGAACCTTATAATTACAGCGGCAAGAGTTACATCCAGCTGCAAGTGACCCTGATAATTACTCCGGCAAGAGGTGCATCCAGCTGCATGTGTCCCTGATAATTATTCCGGCAAGAGATGCATCCAGCTGTACGTGTCCCTGATAATTACTCGGCAAGAGGTGCATCCAGCTGCATGTGTCCCTGATAATTACTCCGGCAAGAGGAGCATCCAGCTACACGTGTCCCTGATAATTACTCCACCCTGATAATTACACCGGCCAGAGGTGCATCCAGCTGCAAGTGTCCCTGATAATTACTCTGGCAAGAGGTGCATCCAGCTGCAGGTGATCCTGATAATTACACCAGACAGAGGTGCATCCAGCTGCAAGTGACCCTGATAATTACTCCGGCAAGAGGTGCATCCAGCTGCACGTGTCCCTGATAATTACAAAGACACGAGGTGCGTCCAGCTGCACATGTCCCTGATAATTACTCCGGCAAGAGGTGCATCCAGCTGCAAGTGACCCTGATAATTACACTGGCAAGAGGTGAATCCAGCTGCACGTGTCCCTGATAATTATACCGGCAAGAGGTTCATCCAGCTGCAAGTGACCCTGATAATTACACCAGCAAAAGGTGCATCCAGCTGCATGTGTCCCTGATAATTACAGTGGCAAGAGGTGCATCCAGCTGCAGGTGACCCTGATAATTACATCAGCCAGAGGTGCATCCAGCTGCATGTGTCCCTGATAATTACTCTGGCAAGAGGTGCGTCCAGCTGCACGTGTCCCTGATCATTACTATGGTAAGAGGTGCATCCAGCTGCAGGTGACCCTGATAATTACACTGGCCAGAGGTGCATCCAGCTGCAAGTGAACCTTATAATTACAGCGGCAAGAGTTACATCCAGCTGCAAGTGACCCTGATAATTACTCCGGCAAGAGGTGCATCCAGCTGCATGTGTCCCTGATAATTATTCCGGCAAGAGATGCATCCAGCTGTACGTGTCCCTGATAATTACAGTGGCAAGAGGTGCATCCAGCTCCACGTGTCCCTGATAATGACTCCGGAAAGAGGTGCATCCAGCTGCAAGTGTCCCTGATAATTACTCTGGCAAGAGGTGCATCCACTGCAGGTGACCCTGATAATTACATCAGCCAGAGGTGCGTCCAGCTGCATGTGTCCCTGATAATTACTCTGGATAAGAGGTGCATCCAACTACAAGTATCGCTGATAATTACACTGGCAAGAGTTGCATCCATCAGTATGTGTCCATGATAATTACACTGGCAAGAGGTACATCCAGCTCCACGTGTCCCTGATAATTAAAAACACAAGAGCTGCATCCATCTCCACGTGTCCCTGATAATTACTCTGGCAAGAGGTGCATCCAGCTGCACTTGTCCCTGATCATTACTATGGTGCATCCAGCTGCAGGTGACCCTGATAATTACCCTGGCCAGAGGTGCATCCAGCTTCAAGTGAACCTTATAATTACAGCGGCAAGAGTTACATCCAGCTGCAAGTGACCCTGATAATTACTCCGGCAAGAGTTGCATCCAGCTGCATGTGTCCCTGATAATTATTCCGGCAAGAGATGCATCCAGCTGTACGTGTCCCTGATAATTACTCGGGCAAGAGGTGCATCCAGCTGCATGCGTCCCTGATAATTACTCCGGCAAGAGGTGCATCCAGCTGCACGTGTCCCTGATAATTACAAAGACAAGTGGTGCATCCAGCTGCACAGGACCCTGATAATTACTCCGGCAAGAGGTGTATCCAGCTGCAAGTGACCCTGATAATTACACTGGCAAGAGGTGAATCCAGCTGCACGTGTCCCTGATAATTATACCGGCAAGAGGTTCATCCAGCTGCAAGTGACCCTGATAATTACACCAGAAAGACGTGCATCCAGCTGCATGTGTCTCTGATATTTACAGTGGCAAGAGGTGCATCCAACTTCAAGTATTGCTGATAATTACATTGGCAAGAGTTGTATCCAGCTGTATGTGTCCATGATAATTACACTGGCAAGAGGTGCATCCAGCTGCACGTATCCCTGATAAGTACTCTGGCAAGAGGTGTATCCATATGCACGTGTCCCTGATAATTACTCCGGCAAGAGGAACATCCAGCTACACGTGTCCCAGATAATTACTCTGGCAAGAATTACATCCAGCTGCAAGTGACCCTGATAATTACAGCGGCAAGAGTTACATCCAGCTGCAAGTGACCCTGATAATTACTCCGGCAAGAGGTGCATCCAGCTGCATGTGTCCCTGATAATTATTCCGGCAAGAGATGCATCCAGCTGTACGTGTCCCTGATAATTACAGTGGCAAGAGGTGCATCCAGCTCAACGTTTCCCTGATAATGACTCCGGCAAGAGGTGCATCCAGCTGCTAGTGTCCCTGATAATTGCTCTGGCAAGAGGTGCATCCACTGCAGGTGATCCTGATAATTACACCAGACAGAGGTGCATCCAGCTGCAAGTGACCCTGATAATTACTCCGGCAAGAGGTGCATCCAGCTGCACGTGTCCCTGATAATTACAAAGACAAGAGGTGCATCCAGCTGCACATGTCCCTGATAATTACTCCGGCAAGAGATGCATCCAGCTGCACGTGACCCTGATAATTACATCAGCCAGAGGTGCGTCCAGCTGCATGTGTCCCTGATAATTACTCTGGATAAGAGGTGCATCAAACTACAAGTATCGCTGATAATTACACTGGCAAGAGTTGCATCAAGCTGTATGTGTCCATGATAATTACACTGGCAAGAGGTACATCCAGCTCCACGTGTCCCTGATAATTAAAAAGACAAGAGCTGCATCCATCTCCACGTGTCCCTGATAATTACTCTGGCAAGAGGTGCATCCAGCTGCACGTGTCCCTGATCATTACTATGGTAAGAGGTGCATCCAGCTGCAGGTGACCCTGATCATTACCCTGGACAGAGGTGCATCCAGCTTCAAGTGAACCTTATAATTACAGCGGCAAGAGTTACATCCAGCTGCAAGTGACCCTGATAATTACTCCGGCAAGAGGTCCATCCAGCTGCATGTGTCCCTGATAATTATTCCGGCAAGAGATGCATCCAGCTGTACGTGTCCCTGATAATTACTCGGCAAGAGGTGCATCCAGCTGCATGTGTCCCTGATAATTACTCCGGCAAGAGGAGCATCCAGCTACACGTGTCCCTGATAATTACTCCACCCTGATAATTACACCGGCCAGAGGTGAATCCAGCTGCATCGGTCCGTGATAATTACTCTGGCAAGAGGTGCATCCAGCTGCAAGTGACCCTGATAATTAAACCGGCCAGAGGTGCATCCAGCTGCATGTGTCACTGATAATTAATCTGGCAATATTTGCATCCAGCTCAACGTGTCCCTGATAATTACTCCGGCAAGAGGTGCATCCATCTGCACGTGTCCCTGATAATTACTCTGGCAAGAGGTGCATCCAGCTGCACGTGTCCCTGATCATTACTATGGTAAGAGGTGCATCCAGCTGCAGGTGACCCTGATAATTACAGCGGCAAGAGTTACATCCAGCTGCAAGTGACCCTGAGAATTACTCCGGCAAGAGGTGCATCCAGCTACATGTGTCCCTGATAATTATTCCGGCAAGAGATGCATCCAGCTGCACATGTCCCTGATAATTACTCCGGCAAGAGGTGCATACAGCTACACGTGTCCCTGATAATTATTCCACCCTGATAATTACACCGGGCAGAGGTGCATCCAGCTGCATGTGTCCCTGATAATTACACTGGCAAGATTTGCATCCAGCTGCAGGTGACCCTGATAATTACATCAGCCAGAGGTGCATCCAGCTGCATGTGTCCCTGATAATTACTCTGGCAAGAGATGCATCCAACTTCAAGTATCGCTGATAATTACACTGGCAAGAGTTGTATCCAGCTGTATGTGTCCATGATAATTACACTGGCAAGAGGTGCATCCAGCTGCACGTATCCCTGATAAGTACTCTGGCAAGAGGTGCATCGAGCTGCACGTGTCCCTGATAATTACTCCGGCAAGAGGTGCATCCAGCTGCAAGTGACCCTGATAATTACACTGGCAAGAGGTGAATCCACCTACATGTGTCCCTGATAATTACACCGGCAAGAGGTTTATCCAGCTGCAAGTGACCCTGATAATTACACCAGCAAGAGGTGCATCCAGCTGCATGTATCCCTGATAATTACTCCGGCAAGAGGAGCTTCCACCTACACTTGTCCCTGATAATTACTCCACCCTGATAATTACACCGGCCAGAGGTGCATCCAGCTGCATGTGTCCTTGATAATTACACTGGCAAGAATTGCATCCAGCTGCACGTGTCCCTGATCATTACTATGGTAAGAGGTGCATCCAGCTGCAGGTGACCCAGATAATTACTCTGGCAAGAATTACATCCAGCTGCAAGTGACCCTGATAATTACAGCGGCAAGAGTTACATCCAGCTGCAAGTGACCCTGATAATTACTCCGGCAAGAGGTGCATCCAGCTGCATGTGTCCCTGATAATTATTCCGGCAAGAGATGCATCCAGCTGTACGTGTCCCTGATAATTACAGTGGCAAGAGGTGCATCCAGCTCAACGTTTCCCTGATAATGACTCCGGCAAGAGGTGCATCCAGCTGCTAGTGTCCCTGATAATTGCTCTGGCAAGAGGTGCATCCACTGCAGGTGATCCTGATAATTACACCAGACAGAGGTGCATCCAGCTGCAAGTGACCCTGATAATTACTCCGGCAAGAGGTGCATCCAGCTGCACGTGTCCCTGATAATTACAAAGACAAGAGGTGCATCCAGCTGCACATGTCCCTGATAATTACTCCGGCAAGAGATGCATCCAGCTGCACGTGACCCTGATAATTACATCAGCCAGAGGTGCGTCCAGCTGCATGTGTCCCTGATAATTACTCTGGATAAGAGGTGCATCAAACTACAAGTATCGCTGATAATTACACTGGCAAGAGTTGCATCAAGCTGTATGTGTCCATGATAATTACGCTGGCAAGAGGTACATCCAGCTCCACGTGTCCCTGATAATTAAAAAGACAAGAGCTGCATCCATCTCCACGTGTCCCTGATAATTACTCTGGCAAGAGGTGCATCCAGCTGCACGTGTCCCTGATCATTACTATGGTAAGAGGTGCATCCAGCTGCAGGTGACCCTGATCATTACCCTGGCCAGAGTTGCATCCAGCTTCAAGTGAACCTTATAATTACAGCGGCAAGAGTTACATCCAGCTGCAAGTGACCCTGATAATTACTCCGGCAAGAGGTGCATCCAGCTGCATGTGTCCCTGATAATTATTCCGGCAAGAGATGCATCCAGCTGTACGTGTCCCTGATAATTACTCGGCAAGAGGTGCATCCAGCTGCATGTGTCCCTGATAATTACTCTGGCAAGAGGAGCATCCAGCTACACGTGTCCCTGATAATTACTCCACCCTGATAATTACACCGGCCAGAGGTGCATCCAGCTGCAAGTGTCCCTGATAATTACTCTGGCAAGAGGTGCATCCAGCTGCAGGTGATCCTGATAATTACACCAGACAGAGGTGCATCCAGCTGCAAGTGACCCTGATAATTACTCCGGCAAGAGGTGCATCCAGCTGCACGTGTCCCTGATAATTACAAAGACACGAGGTGCGTCCAGCTGCACATGTCCCTGATAATTACTCCGGCAAGAGGTGCATCCAGCTGCAAGTGACCCTGATAATTACACTGGCAAGAGGTGAATCCAGCTGCACGTGTCCCTGATAATTATACCGGCAAGAGGTTCATCCAGCTGCAAGTGACCCTGATAATTACAGTGGCAAGAGGTGCATCCAGCTGCAGGTGACCCTGATAATTACATCAGCCAGAGGTGCATCCAGCTGCATGTGTCCCTGATAATTACTCTGGCAAGAGGTGCGTCCAGCTGCACGTGTCCCTGATCATTACTATGGTAAGAGGTGCATCCAGCTGCAGGTGACCCTGATAATTACACTGGCCAGAGGTGCATCCAGCTGCAAGTGAACCTTATAATTACAGCGGCAAGAGTTACATCCAGCTGCAAGTGACCCTGATAATTACTCCGGCAAGAGGTGCATCCAGCTGCATGTGTCCCTGATAATTATTCCGGCAAGAGATGCATCCAGCTGTACGTGTCCCTGATAATTACAGTGGCAAGAGGTGCATCCAGCTCCACGTGTCCCTGATAATGACTCCGGAAAGAGGTGCATCCAGCTGCAAGTGTCCCTGATAATTACTCTGGCAAGAGGTGCATCCACTGCAGGTGACCCTGATAATTACATCAGCCAGAGGTGCGTCCAGCTGCATGTGTCCCTGATAATTACTCTGGATAAGAGGTGCATCCAACTACAAGTATCGCTGATAATTACACTGGCAAGAGTTGCATCCATCAGTATGTGTCCATGATAATTACACTGGCAAGAGGTACATCCAGCTCCACGTGTCCCTGATAATTAAAAACACAAGAGCTGCATCCATCTCCACGTGTCCCTGATAATTACTCTGGCAAGAGGTGCATCCAGCTGCACTTGTCCCTGATCATTACTATGGTGCATCCAGCTGCAGGTGACCCTGATAATTACCCTGGCCAGAGGTGCATCCAGCTTCAAGTGAACCTTATAATTACAGCGGCAAGAGTTACATCCAGCTGCAAGTGACCCTGATAATTACTCCGGCAAGAGTTGCATCCAGCTGCATGTGTCCCTGATAATTATTCCGGCAAGAGATGCATCCAGCTGTACGTGTCCCTGATAATTACTCGGGCAAGAGGTGCATCCAGCTGCATGCGTCCCTGATAATTACTCCGGCAAGAGGTGCATCCAGCTGCACGTGTCCCTGATAATTACAAAGACAAGTGGTGCATCCAGCTGCACAGGACCCTGATAATTACTCCGGCAAGAGGTGTATCCAGCTGCAAGTGACCCTGATAATTACACTGGCAAGAGGTGAATCCAGCTGCACGTGTCCCTGATAATTATACCGGCAAGAGGTTCATCCAGCTGCAAGTGACCCTGATAATTACACCAGAAAGACGTGCATCCAGCTGCATGTGTCTCTGATATTTACAGTGGCAAGAGGTGCATCCAACTTCAAGTATTGCTGATAATTACATTGGCAAGAGTTGTATCCAGCTGTATGTGTCCATGATAATTACACTGGCAAGAGGTGCATCCAGCTGCACGTATCCCTGATAAGTACTCTGGCAAGAGGTGCATCCAGCTGCATGTGTCCCTGATAATTATTCCGGCAAGAGATGCATCCAGCTGTACGTGTCCCTGATAATTACAGTGGCAAGAGGTGCATCCAGCTCAACGTTTCCCTGATAATGACTCCGGCAAGAGGTGCATCCAGCTGCTAGTGTCCCTGATAATTGCTCTGGCAAGAGGTGCATCCACTGCAGGTGATCCTGATAATTACACCAGACAGAGGTGCATCCAGCTGCAAGTGACCCTGATAATTACTCCGGCAAGAGGTGCATCCAGCTGCACGTGTCCCTGATAATTACAAAGACAAGAGGTGCATCCAGCTGCACATGTCCCTGATAATTACTCCGGCAAGAGATGCATCCAGCTGCACGTGACCCTGATAATTACATCAGCCAGAGGTGCGTCCAGCTGCATGTGTCCCTGATAATTACTCTGGATAAGAGGTGCATCAAACTACAAGTATCGCTGATAATTACACTGGCAAGAGTTGCATCAAGCTGTATGTGTCCATGATAATTACACTGGCAAGAGGTACATCCAGCTCCACGTGTCCCTGATAATTAAAAAGACAAGAGCTGCATCCATCTCCACGTGTCCCTGATAATTACTCTGGCAAGAGGTGCATCCAGCTGCACGTGTCCCTGATCATTACTATGGTAAGAGGTGCATCCAGCTGCAGGTGACCCTGATCATTACCCTGGACAGAGGTGCATCCAGCTTCAAGTGAACCTTATAATTACAGCGGCAAGAGTTACATCCAGCTGCAAGTGACCCTGATAATTACTCCGGCAAGAGGTCCATCCAGCTGCATGTGTCCCTGATAATTATTCCGGCAAGAGATGCATCCAGCTGTACGTGTCCCTGATAATTACTCGGCAAGAGGTGCATCCAGCTGCATGTGTCCCTGATAATTACTCCGGCAAGAGGAGCATCCAGCTACACGTGTCCCTGATAATTACTCCACCCTGATAATTACACCGGCCAGAGGTGAATCCAGCTGCATCGGTCCGTGATAATTACTCTGGCAAGAGGTGCATCCAGCTGCAAGTGACCCTGATAATTAAACCGGCCAGAGGTGCATCCAGCTGCATGTGTCACTGATAATTAATCTGGCAATATTTGCATCCAGCTCAACGTGTCCCTGATAATTACTCCGGCAAGAGGTGCATCCATCTGCACGTGTCCCTGATAATTACTCTGGCAAGAGGTGCATCCAGCTGCACGTGTCCCTGATCATTACTATGGTAAGAGGTGCATCCAGCTGCAGGTGACCCTGATAATTACAGCGGCAAGAGTTACATCCAGCTGCAAGTGACCCTGAGAATTACTCCGGCAAGAGGTGCATCCAGCTACATGTGTCCCTGATAATTATTCCGGCAAGAGATGCATCCAGCTGCACATGTCCCTGATAATTACTCCGGCAAGAGGTGCATACAGCTACACGTGTCCCTGATAATTATTCCACCCTGATAATTACACCGGGCAGAGGTGCATCCAGCTGCATGTGTCCCTGATAATTACACTGGCAAGATTTGCATCCAGCTGCAGGTGACCCTGATAATTACATCAGCCAGAGGTGCATCCAGCTGCATGTGTCCCTGATAATTACTCTGGCAAGAGATGCATCCAACTTCAAGTATCGCTGATAATTACACT